>NW_017806073.1:481252-485967 GCF_001891065.2 Hippocampus comes
GGTGTAAAGTTTCATTGCACAAAATAAATAAATAAATGTTTCAGAAGAACTGTACACAGTTCAATATAAGTGCAATATAAATAAAGCATTAGCAATACATTTGTAGAAAATATTTTTTTTTGCTGTGAGACTTACCTTTTCTGGCTGAATTCTGTATTACTCTGAGGGAACACAATCTTCAAGTGCCACAGAAACAGTTTTTCCCTGAATGGAACAAAATAAAAATATTTTTAGTATGATACAAAATACTGTGGAACCTCGGTGGTAGCACGTCTGTCTCACAGTGCAGAAGTGCAGGGTTCGATTCCAGCCCCCGCCTTCCTGTGTGGAGTTTGCATGTTCTCCCCGTGCGCGCATGGGTTTTCTCCGGGTACTAGTTTCCAATCACATTTCAAAAAGATGCATGGCAGGCTGATTGGACACTCTGAATTGTCCCTAGGTGTGATTATGAGCGCAAATGGTTGTTCGTCTCTGTGTGCCTTGCTATTGGCTGGCTACCGATTCAGGGTGTCCCCCGCCTCCTGCCGAAGACAGCTGGATACACTCCAGCATGCTTGTGGCCTTTGTGAGGATAAAGCGGATTAGAAAATGGATGTATGGATGGATGGATAAAATACTGTTGTGACTTATGTCTCTACATTCACTTATCACACTCGTCTCAGTGTGACAACACCTCAATCAATGTGAATATGCTATATGTAAATATCTAATATTTCATTTTGAGAATAATAAGAATATGAACGATCATAACTCATCAAGATAAACATTTTTATGATAAGATCGTCAGTCTCATGGATCAAAACAAGACAGTTTTTTTGTTTCTTGGTTAACCAATGAATAATACTGTGTTGTCCAGAACAGAGTTGAGTAAAAAATGAGATGTTTCCACAGTTTATAAGACAGTAATTGCTATATATCAGGATTGCCTCTCACACATGCTGCTTAAATGTTCACTCTTGTGCACACTGTTGAAACACTTTTGTACACACTACTACAGTGCTTGTGTGTGTGTTTGTGTGTGTGGTAATTCCGAATTATGTCCCTGTTAACCCATGATAGTTTGTGCCTGAAGAAGTTAAATGACAAAGACAGGAAATTAACATTGTGATGTTGAAAATAATTTAACCGGAGCTTGAATTCTACTAAATTTCTTAACACGGAGGTACGATTTACGTAATTGACAAACGTAGGAGAACAGGGTAGTCAGAGGAATTTTGGTGCTTGTTGGCATCATTTCCTCTTTACTGCGTCAGTGTGTGTCCGCATGTTTCTGTGGAAGCCTCTATGTGTTTCTACATGCAAGAAAATGAGGGTGGAGCACCAGGTGCGATGCCATTATTCTGTTATTACAGCAAATGGAAACTATGCAATTCACTGGAAAAAATAGGGGCTTGTCCCAAAATGCATTCCATCATTTTAAGCAAGGTGCAAAGTCCATACCTGTTGTACATTTTTTTTTTGCCTGATCCCTAGCTATCAAAAATTCCCTGATTTACAGAGCAATGGTTCATTTCAATGAAAAAAAAAAACCCAAAACATTGCATACTCTAGGTTTAGCAGTAACACCATGTGGTGTATGCCATATTCTTCAGCTCCTGCTGCTGTAAAAATACTTCCCTTGAACATAATATTCGCTTTTGATGTTTGGGAAGGAGTACTTTGTTTGTATGGGGAAATTGATAGAGTGATTTATTTGTTCAATGTCCTGTATTCTCAATAAATGCTTACTGATGTGTGTGTGTGTGTGTGTGTGTGTATACACATTTCATTGCTTACTGATGTGTGTGTGTGTGTGTATATATATATATATACACATATACACACAACACACACATACACAGATATACACATATATGTACATATATACACACGCGCGCACACACACACACACACACACACACACACACACACACATATATAGATATACATATTCAAATTTGCATATTCAACTTACTCCTTCTCTTCTTTTATTTATAATTTTATCTGTGGTTTTATTGTTTTGCTCTTGATTGTTAAGTGTCCTTGAGTGTTGTGAAAGGCGCTTATAAATAAAATGTATTATCTATGTGGGTGTCCAATTCTTATTCTAACGTCAAGACCACCTTTAACCATACATTACTGCTGAGAGGCTTCTTGGTTGAGTCCCACTCAGAAAAGCTGACTGACGCTAGATCACTCTAATATAAGCCCTTTGAGCAGGAATGCCAATGTAAGTGTTTAAAATTCCTTTTCATCCACACTGCTGTGGCGAACACATTGACATGCCGATTAAAAAAAATAAATATATAAATCATGAATCATTCTTTAAATTCCTAAACGTGTTCCCAAAATAATGCCCATAAAATAAAGCGTAGCCACATTAATCAGATTAAGGTCTTTTTACTGAACTTTGCATTGTCTGTAAATCAGTCAATGGTGCTCTGCAATTCTCTCTCCCAACTTTGGTAAACTACTTAACAGCTGAATCATAAATTAAAAGATATCTAGCAACGTCCTAAACAAAAACACTACACTGCACAGTGTAATGTAAGGGCTGTGTGACTCACTACAACCCCGCCTCTCCCCGTATGGCTGCCGCACCCCTTTCATGATGTCGTCCAAAAGTGCTGCGGGCACGAAACAGTTAATAGTATTAATGATCGAAGAACATATTTTTGGAACCTTACGTCATGGATCCACAGTGAAGTGGCAATATTTATGAAGTACAGATGTACTATTCAACTATGCAAACGATATAGTGTCTCACAAGTATGGTTATTATTTTTTTTTATATTTTTACAAAAAAAAACAGCTGACATGTACTTGAAAACAAAGCTAATGTTCGTGCATCCTAATGCTAATATTATGTCAACATTTTAGCTAGCGGTTTGATTTACTGAGAGCCCTGGCCTCGCCAGCAGGTTTGATTGTGGTAATTGCACCAGTTTTAAGATTTAATCTCCTGGCCAATCCACTTTTGGACTCACCAGGCAGTCCTTTGAGAAATAATGATCAGACAAATAGTTGCAGAACGGTCTGTAGCTGGTGAGGCCGGCGTCGAGGCCGAGGTGGCCGCTCATAGCGACTTTCCCGGATGCGATTCTTGGGTGCCTCGATATTTCAAGTTAATTCTGCATGATACAGACCCTTGAAGGTCGAGTGCGTTTCCGAATATGCACGTTTGCGTATTGGTCTTTAGTGTGCTTATGTAAGCACCGATGTTGTGCATGACTGGACCTCACACTGATTCATGGGAGGATGATCAAGTAAAAACAAACAAACAAAAAAACAACAACAAAAAAGACTTCATATAAAGGGCTTAGCAAGATTACCAACATGTGGTTACCTTGATTCATGACTTCACTTCCCAATGTGATTCCAGAACAAATTTTTTTAAAGAATGGTTTGTGAAAATGATTGTTAGAGTTGAAATATATATTCTATTGCCTTCCCACCTTAGAAATCCCGACGTAAGTGCTTACACAGAGGTAAAGCAGTACTAATCGTAGATTTGATAGTATGACGGTAAAATGAATAAATAAATAAATAAATGCACAGTGTTAAACCTCCTCTGTATGAAAAGAATGCTACGCTCATCAGTGTGAGTGCCTTCTTACCTTGAATTGAAGATGGTGGAGTTTTCCTTACTCTTGGTAAAGGTGCTGGGGAGGGTTCTCAATGTGATGTTCATCTTTCTGGCATTGACTATCAATTTCTTTGCCTGAACAACAAGAGTGTGTATTAGGGATTAGTGCACACAATATAAATTACAGATGTGGCCAACAATGCAGGGAGGAAACAAAAGTATGACTATACATGTAGTTGTAGGACACACACACACACACACACACACACACACACACACACACACACACACACATTGTGACAAAACCACCGTTAGGATAGGATTAATATGATGTATGAGAAAGCCACAAGGAGATTATGTTGGGACCAAATGTTGGCTGACATTTCAGTTCAGTGGAAAAGACATCTTGGGTGGAGGTAGCCTTCTGAGACAAATATGTCTAAATACCAAACATCTGTTCTGCATCAATAAACCTCACTGTGTTAAAATTACAGTGCTTTGATGGCAAAAAGGGCAAAAGACTGATCATTTTCTAGGGTTTATTTAACTTTCATGGCTTCATATTGGTAGCCAATGAGAGATAGTAAAATAGATGTATTAAAAAGATAGGTCGAGGCGAACCTACCACCAGATTACAGCATTTCTCATGATCTGGAAGCCAATTCCAGAAACGCATCATGCGCCAAGCCATCATCTGCCCTTCTCTCTCAGAACAAGATGAAGCTTCAATCCATTGACTAATTGTCCCCTGTACTTTAAATATGTCAGAGATGAAAGTGGACTTTTCTGAAAATTCTGGGGGAAAAAAAAATTATATATATATATATATATATACACATATATAGTATCATCAGTCACCTGATGCATGATGCTTGAAAAGCATTTGAGCATTACACTGAAAGAATTTGAGTCTGAAGTCAAAAGTGTTTGAGCATTTCACTCTACTCAACGCTCGACAAATGCTCAACAATGTGTCACCTGCAAGCTTTGCAATGCAAGGCAGGCAGCATCACAACCATGACAGCATGTGAAGTGAAAACCTGTTTTGTTTTACTATGCCGCCTGCTACCAGGTATTCTATCTTCGATCTTCGATCTTCGATCTTCAATCTTCTATCTTCTATCTTCTATCTTCAATCTTCAATCTTCTA
>NW_017806073.1:488226-489041 GCF_001891065.2 Hippocampus comes
TTTTCATAGAAAGACCAGTTCACTGAGGGACCATCCATTGAAAGCTGCAATAGGCCATTTCTATGAAGATCTGATGTTGCTGCATTAAAGTGTTCTAAAAGATCAGTAGCAGCTGCATGCCCAAGGAACTGCGAGGTTAGGTATCGAGTGCAGACCTTGTCATGGTGCCAGATTCGAATATGGATGTCTAATTGTTTGTTTTTGGTCTTTGAGTTCATGCTCTCATCAAACAATAAAACATAGTCATTGTCCTTCTTTATGCGACTCTTCAGAAGAGAAGAAAAGTGAGGAGCTAGTCCAAACTCTGCAAGATATCTAGCTTTAGTTTCTCCACATGAGAATGTCTCTGAAACATGATGCCCTGGAAACATCCTCTTGAACAGCTTGTCAGTTTCTTTGCATGAATGAAACGAATAATGAGAATCAACACACTTCAGCGTCCATAGGATTTCTGCACTGAGGGTCTGTGTCCCCGCAGTAAGAATCTTGCTTTGAACTGCTCCTCCGGAGGTCTGAAGACTGGTAGTGGTAGTGGTCTTAACACGGGCACCCTGGATTAGTGCGTCAATGTTCCCCAGAACTGATGACACAGACTTCATTGCTGAAAAAAGAAAATGGAAATTATCAGCTTCAACCTTGACGCTAGGTGTCGTTATTAATTTTGTGCCTCATAACGGCCCTACCCCTAGTGCATGCGCTAGGTTACCATCTTGCAAGTAGTTCGGATTACAAGATTTTGCTAAGAATATCTAAGATCTGGACTTCAGTTTCTACCTCTGCGCCAGTAATATCCAATATGGCGGTCTTGCAGATAT
>NW_017806073.1:489396-505727 GCF_001891065.2 Hippocampus comes
TGACAACTACGCCCGCTAGTTACATGTGTTATAATGAAAATGGGCCTGTATGAAATGGACGACGTAACATACCTTTCATGTGCTTCGAGCCTTTTGCGTGAGTCTTCAGCGCCGAAACACCCAAACTTTTCACGGAGATGCTCTTGTTGCACACTCGGCAGTAGGCCGACGTATTATCGCCGGCAACTTTACCGACCCAATCACGGAATTCCGGCTGTTCCAGCCACACCACTTGAAAGTGACATTGTCCCGGCATATTTGTCTGTCTGTCACTAGCTGAGGATGTTAATTTCGATGAGTAGCTAATTCCAGAAAATACAGGTACCCGAAATGACCCGAAGTGATCACGTGATCATCATCGGAACTGATCGGAGACGGCGAAGGCATGTAGCTCGACAGCGGGGTTTGAGGGGAACGCGCCAGGCGCATTTTACGACAAAACTATGGAATATTATACTATTGGAAGGGTGGACAAAATGACATACACAAATGAAATGAACACCACAGGTTGATTTTTATGGGTTTTTTATGGATTTTAGAAGTTTTTCCTGAAAATTTTGGACAATTATGTACATCATTTTACAACTTTTTTTTTTGATTTTTATGTACTTTATGGACCCGTACGAACCCTGTCAAATGCGTCTTCGTTCAATGTTGTTAACTAATATTCGGTTTAATTTTATGCAAATTTTCCTCAATTCTCCGGAGAAATTTTCATAAAAATTTGAAAAACCCGGAATTCCGGGAAAATCCGGAGGACTTTCATCTCTCATATGTAAAGTAAATGTGTATGCATTGTGCTTTATAAACAAAGCCACCTTGCCCTTGCCTTGCCTGAAGCAGTCAAAAGGCAAGTACTGATTAATCCTAGCCTTAAAATATCACAAGTATGGTTGCTTTAACAGGTTCACAGGATCTGAAAGAAACCGATATCTTATACTGTAATGCAATAGTCAATGCAATTTATAAGTAATGTTTTTTAATCACCAACAATAATATATGCTTATTAAATGATGGGGATTTTAATGAACTACTTTTATTACTTTGATAAGAAAAGGTCAGTTTAAAAACAAATACTATATTTCGCAGAGGTCATTTTGACATTTTCAGCATGCTCAAGGGGCCTGCCATCTCTTTCCCAATTCCCAGCCTCAAATTTCTTAGGACATGGTGGCCATCCAATAACCATCCAATGCAACTGTTTCTTGTGAAAATTGTGAATCGATACAAAGGTCCCTTTATCTAAAAACTGTGACACACGAATGTAAGGGTTTTTTTCCTGGCTCAAATTGAGGCAGAGGCGGTACCATCCTTACCATGTGCCATGAGGTGCATGTATTCTGTAAATTCAACAGAAAAGTCAATAGAGTAAATGCACAAGTGAGGACTGCAATGTATGACCTGAAGCGAGCTAGCAAAGCTAACAGGGCTCACGTCACCTAGCCATAAATCAGAAGTGAGGCTCATGTCCATATTTCCTTAAGTCGCAGTAAGCAGCAGCATGACACCTTCTGTTTGAGAAGATAGCGGCAGCTCGGAAGGCTAAACTGTACGCGGCGAGTGGTTTATAGCCTACAAAAGTCAACGATGCTAAAAGGTTAGTAGCCAAGCGCCCACAACGTCAATGGTGAAATCAGATCGCATCGTTGGGAGCCCTTGGCTCCTCTGTGGCAAAAGGTTTTCACTTTTCCTTTCTTGACAGAATGGCCGTCTTCGTTGGCTTTCACAACACCGTCATACCCATGGCCGCCCGATCTTTTTTTTTTTTTTTAAGTTATTTAATTTATTTATTTATCTATTTATTCATTCTGATATTTATCGTGCATCCCCAGTTTGTGGCAGCACTTAACTTGCATGTGCGCAGGACACAGAGGAGTACTGGAGCTTGGTGAAGGAGGACGTGAGAGCCGTTGCTTAAGTCTTTTCTGTCCACTGCAGTTGATATAGCGCCTCCATAGTGGCGCAATGCTGAAACTGCAGTTAAAACACGAAGCTGCCTGATTGAGGGACATCAGTCCCTCAATCAGCACAACTAGAGCTTTACGTTGTGTTGAGCGATATCAATCGGTCTGGCTGTGGGCGGCACAAAATTAGCTGGAGGCGGCTGCCACACAATTTCGAACGCAGGAAAACCCTGTGTATAATAAACCTAAGATAATCTGGGAAACTATTTTGAAAATGACCCACAAAAAGGATGTGAGTTTTCTGCTTTTAATTTAAATGTTTATTGAGGAACAAAAGCTTGGGAAAAACAAAATAAACCAATTTACAATCCGATTTGAATGTGCTGATGAACTTCAATAAGGTCAGTTCAGACTGCAGTGACAATACTGGGAGAAGAATCTGGTTTTACTTTGTCATTACCAGAATCCCAGCACCTCCAAAATCATCACTTTTCAGGAGACCCTCCAAAACAGCGCATTTGCTCAACCATTAACAATGCATCGTCAAAGAGAGCACGCCATTTCAACTACTTTAGATTGGCCGATAAAATGTACAAAAACATCACCCGCTGAAAGAGTAGTAAAATCAAATTGGTTCAAAAAAATGCTTCTACTTGCAAGTTTTTTTTTTTTTGATTCCATAAGGAATTAACGCACTTTGCCAAAGATCCTGTGTGGGATGGAACGTAGTAGCATTTAAACTGGCATGACTGGTCAGCTGTTTGCTGCAGGGAAATTCCTCCCCCCGCACAAGAGTAAAAGATGCCTGGTAACAGTTAGCACGTGGGCAGATGGCCATTTTTTAAAGGACTTTTTCTCAATTCAGCATGGGATTTACTGTGGATTTAATGCACGCTCAGCAATATGCGGGCTGAACAGAAAGCCACATATCACTGAGCTGGTGTTCAAATCATTGCTGCCAAAGAAAGGGCGCATCTTTATTTTTAGGGGCAATCAGCTAACCCTTTATTTGACCTACTGTACGTCAAATTTGAAAAAAAAAAAAAAATTCATTCTCAAATAAAGAACACTAAGAAAAATTTTAACTTAGAAAATATAAAACTTCAATTTATTTTTGAATAAAAATACATTTGTAAGGATTTTTATTGATTTTAGAAGCTTCCCTGAAAATTAAGGACAATTAAGAACGTAATTTTGCCTAATTTTGCAACTTATTTTTATTAACTTTAAGGACACGTGGGAACTCTGTTCATCGTCACTTTCAAATTTGGTGCCTCTCGTGAACCCTTTGAAGGGACCAAACTGGTGAAAGTCTGAAGGGGCAATGTCTCGGCTATAGATGATGAGGGGAGCAGTTCCAGGCTCAGCTCGTTGCTGGTCTGCACCGTTTGGGCTGCGGTGTTAGGCCTTGCGTTGTCATGATGCAAGATGACTCCTGACTGATGACCCCTGCGGTTGTTCTTTTTGCCTTTCTTGACCTGCCTCAGCAGTTCAAAGTAGTTGGCACCAAGTTTGAGTGATGATGGCGCCAAAATTGTTGTGAGCGACTGGCTGAGACATCGGTCCAAAGATTTTTACGCTGAAGGAATATGGAAGTTTGAGCACAGATGGGAAAAGCATTTAACAGTGCTGGGAGATGATGTTGAAAAATCAAAATAAAGTAAGCTTTTATCTGTATTAGAAGTCCTTATACTGAAAAATTCACCTTATTTATTGAATGACCCTCGTAAAACACAAAACACACAAAAGACATGAGTGAACATTTCCGCTAGTTACCGTACTGAGAATGATAACATATTGTAGATTTGTGTGGCATAACCATGCATACTGGGGATAAATAATGCATCCAATGACTGGATGATATAATGGTGAATTGTTTATATCACGGTCTTTTTTTTACTTCATATACAATATTTGCAAACATGAATCACCAAGACATGTAAAGATGCATGTACCAGATTTAGCAGAAATGTCATTTTATTCTGCAGTCCATCTATTGTGAGATTCCCCTCATCGCTAAAGCGGGAATGCTTCGCACCGATCTAGATTTCTTTTTTCATTCACTTCATTTCACCAATTGTAATTTAAGGGAAAATACTATATCAGGATATACCTGTATAATACCCATTATGGGGATATTGAAATTACCTGTATCGGGAGCTACATTTTGGTCCATATCAGACACCTTAAATAGACTGAATGAATCAATCTGTATGAATAAGTACATGCTTACCACTGAGGAGAGTCATTTCATCAAATTGAGAGAGGTTGAGGAAGGCGGTTTTGTTTCTGACACCACTGCATCTTGATTCTTCCTTGTGTTTCTTCACGCAAAGCAAACTTCAAGACACAGAAAGAGAGACAAAATCTGGTTCACACTCGGGTGACCGAACAGGTTTCATTGTGCGTGTCTCCTCTTATTACACATTCTGCCATTTCTCAATAAAGTTACGATTATTTTAGTGTTTTTATGCCTGTCTTAAGTCGGACGATTAAGAATGTTAACCAGGTGTTTGAAGTTTTGTGAATAATGTTGAGTTGAATAACTGTTGGACAGCGGACCAGATTCTTTCTATTTTCAGTGTTTTCTATGGGGAAAACTAGCTTCCAAATACAAACAAATCAGATAGCTTCCAGCATCCCAGAGCAGATTGCGTTCGACCTTCGAGGTGACACAATATTAAAATATTTTATATTGCTTACATAACAAAAATGATGATTGCTCAAATGTGCGTGTATAGGAACTTTGGAAAGAAAACAGATTAATAAAAATAAATAAATCCTGTGCACTGCAAGCACCAGTTTCACAGATGAGAGACAGGTATTTGGCCGGAGTCAGAATAACAGAAATGTCTTTATTGTTATTATTTTGTTAACTCAGCAAAAGGAATGCTGACTGATGCCTTCAACTACAGGCCTTTATGAAAGAAGTTTAAGGACAACCTCTGGTGTCCAACAATTTCAGGCATGACTTTCAATATACCAGCAGATTTTTGAGGATTAGATGATAAATGTTTCAACATCAACAGAAGTCAAGGAATAGAGCAAAGATTGTTGCCACTAGCAGTGGCATGTTATTGCAGGCCATGAATCAAAAGAAATAAAACCAACAAATGCAGGGCTCCCCACCAGTCGAAAATATTGTGTTAAGTAAGACATTTTTTAAAAGAGAAATTTTTATAACACATATTACATAACTGACCAGCGAAACTATGTCTCTCTACTTTACTGATTTATGGTCACTTTAAGGTGGCACGTTGGTTGACTCGTAAGCACGTCCGACTCATGGTGCAGAGGTGCAGGGTTCCAATCCAAGCGGATTGTGGAATTTGCATGTTCTCTCCGTGGCATGTGTGGGTTTTCTCCGGGTACTCCGCTTGCCTCCCACATTCCAAAAACATGCATGGAAGCCTAATGGAACACTTTAAATTGTCCCGAGGTGTGAGTGTGAGCGCGGATGGTTGTTCGTCTGTGTGTGCCCTGCGATTGGCTGGCAACCAGTTCAGGGTGTATCCCGCCTACTGCCCGATGACAGCTGGAAAAGGCTCCAGCACTCCCGCGACCCTCGTGAGGTTAAGTGGTTCAGATTGCAGATGGCCACTTTAAATCTTGAGACAAAATTCAGGGTGAGAGTGGCTCGGTCCAGAACATTTTTTTTGTTCCTGTGCACACCTATTCATTGTTTTTGTGTTTTGGCCAATGCACTGAGCAAAACAGTATGACTCTGCGATTACTTTGGTGCAAAACAACTGTGTTGAAGTGAGGGAAGGAGCTTCATTTAGTTATGCCATAGAAAATGTAGGGTACTTTAACAGTCTTGTGGCATTTATAGGCAATTAAAATCCTTTATTTGGCTTAGGTGTCAATTACTCACTGATTTTTACCATTTATAATACAGCGTGTAACCATATGTGATCCTGCCGTCCCTTAGCGTCCTTTAAGCTATTTAAAAGGCATCCGAGTTGGAGTTTATTGTAAAAGTAAAAAAAACACAAGAATGACACACATTGTATATTTCAATGCAAGACATTCATTTTTAAAACAATGTTAGCGCTAATGCTAAAGTCAATGGAGGATCCCATTGATATGCTCACGGCACGTTCACATCAACTTTGACAGTGAAACTCCTTCAAATAACGAAATTTCACACACAAAGGCTGTAGAAACACATACACATACCTGTAGTTACCATAAAACTATTTATAGGCACACGGGGGGTGCTGAAGCCTATGCCGGCTGTCTTCGGGCCATAGGCGGGGGACACCCTGAACCGGTTGCCAGCCAATCGCAGGGCGCACAGAGACAAACAACCATCCGCGCTCACGCTTACACCTCGGGACAATTTAGAGTGTCCAATCAGCCTGCCATGCAAGGTTTTGGAATGCGCAAGAAAAGCGGAGTGCCCGGAGAAAACCCACGCAGACATGGGGAATAACATGCAAACTCCACAAAGGGAGGCCAGAGCTGGAATAGAACCCTGAACCTCTGCACTGTGAGGTTGATGCGCTAACCACTTGAGCACCGGGCCGCTATATTAAAATCGAAATGGATGTATTTATTATATATTTTTTCTGTATTTCTGCCAAATGTGAAGTAAATTAGTCTATTTGCAGACAGATTTTTTTGCATCTAGTTTGCCAGATCCCATGTCCCTTGCCGTGATTCCTTGATCACTCAAACCTGCCATGATGGCTCATATTTTCAGTTGGCTCCAATGCTAATTTCATGAACTCTATCAACTACAACGGCCTCTAAAATGTGATGTATTTGTTCCTTACAATGTATATTCAGAACTTATGGCGTTCTTCTTCATTCTCGACTCTTCGTTATTTTCAATGCATGGCACGAGGGCTGTAATCAAAAATTATTTCAATTGGAAATCAGTTTTGATTTAATATCAATGTGCATTAAATTGAAGTGAATCAAATCATTCTACTTTAAAATATATGTATCTAATCACCTTTTATCGGAGAGATGTATCTTTGAAGAAAATGACACATTTACGATACCGACAAAATTCATTCATATGAATCTCATTGTATTACACACTCGAACTGAGCCTTACCATAATAATTTGAATCGTAATCCCACCGAATCGAACCCAATCGAATCATTCCACTTTAAAAATTAAACTATGCTTGAATCGTATTGCACCCCATGTATCAAGATTATGTACTATATTGTCTTATGGGAGAGATGCACAGCCCTACTGGGCACCGAATATAAAAACGATGTACGTACAGCAAAAATCATAATTGTGATGTCTTATTTACTGTTTTCCCTCCATTTCTATTACCTCACATTTGCACATTCCTGAACTGAAAGGATACTTTCAGATAATTTTCTGTTGATATTTTAAATGAAACAATTGTTTTCGAATAAATAATAATCTATTGTTTCACATACCTAATTAATTAGAAATAATTAACACCATTATGTGTCTTGATTGTACATTTAGCACAGTTTCTAATGACACAATTCTTTTGAAATAGGATACAAAATTAAGAAAATTATATAAGTTTGTGCGGACTTTTTTTTTTAAAGGGTCACATTTAAAATCTCGACCGCCATTGACTTCGCATAAGACGTTGGCGAGAAATAAGTGCATTTCATTACTTTTTAAAAGAGTCGAAACTTTGATGACGCTGCTTTTACATAAATCTTCGAAACCACGGTGATTGTACGCCATTACTGTTGTATGTAGCCACCCAAAACCCAACAGGTCAGTTTGCATAGACGTCGATGTTCTTACCTGCACGAGTGTGTGAGACAGGCGGGGCACTTGTACTTGGCCTCTCCAAAGCCACAGACCCCACAACTGTTGGCAACAACATTTGAATGAAACAATTCATACAACAATTTACATACGATCTAAATGCAATTAATTTTATTTTTTCAATCGTGATATATGGGATGGGGGGAACAACACGAAGCCCGGCGCCAGTGTTTCTTGTCGGTGCCACGGTAAGGAAGCAACTCTAGTAAGCAAACGTGCTAACGTTCTAGCAAGGTTACGAGACCATACATTGATCTTAACGCGCTGTTATTCGCATTCAGTCTGAAAACTGTTAATTGCAAATGCATTAAAACAGTCATTCGTATGATGACATCGGTGTTCGGGTTTTGAATTCCGCACACTTACTTCGACAGAGAAATCTTCCTTATCGCCCCCTTCATCTCTTCGCCTTGACTTTTACTCTCCGTTGCAGTCTCCTCAACTGACATTCTATGCATCGATTGAGAGACTCCACGATACATTACATGACGAATAGCCACTTTAGTGAAAGGAAAACTTCTTCCGCGGTGACCACGCGAGCATGCGGTTTGTTGTGGTTGTGGAGCTACATCCGGTTTAAACTCGCTCGTTGGCGCCTCCAAGTGTCATATCGTGTTTATGGCGTCCAGAAAGTGACTCGAAATAATGTTTATTTGCAAACAATGGCCGTTTTGAGACTGAACACGACACAGTATTCACTTTGCAAAAACAATGCAGTATATTTTTTGTACAACCTCCATGTTCACGCAATCGGGTCGACTGCAGTCAATGTTGACTATACCGTCAGTGTACTTAAACTCATTCAGGGCCATCCATTTTCAGACCCTTTTAAAAATAATAATGCATCACACTAACTGCTGATTTTTTAAAATACAAATCAGTATCTGGGATTGACTGTGTGGAGTCTGAAAAGACAAAAATATGTCTTTGGGAGTAAATTAATGACATGGAAACACACACACACACACACACACACACACACACACAAAAAGAAATTTGATAATGAACCTTTGAGGTAGAGTGGTTTTGTTGTATATATACTTTTGGTTTTTGTTATATATATATATATGAATGAAAAATGTTTGAAAAATGACATTAAATTGATTTGGGGCGCAACGAAAACCAATTGGAATAAAAAAAATGTAAAATATTTGAGTGCACTGAATCAATGTGAATTGATCCACTTGAAAGTAAGTCTTTTAATCGTATTACACTCCATGTTTTGATACATACTAAACAAATAATCTTTAATTGGAAAGATACACACCCCTAAAAATGGCCCACGTCCAGGATACAGTATGATAATTTCCTTAAAGACACAAAAATGTTGGATGAAATTTCCATTTATTTATCATCATATTCATTATTTACACATGTGCACCCAGCTTTTATTCATGCGGACAATTCATAAAATCACACTTTTCTAAAAGTAATATAAGTTAAGAATATGGTGACTGTGTTTTAAATGAATTCTGACTCTGGCCCATTGTAGCTGCCAGTCCACTTAATAAACTGAAGCATCAGTGTGATAAACATACAGTTGCAGGTGTGAACAAAGGAAAACACTGTGAAAACATAAATACCTCTCTAAAGTGTGGACGAACCAAGAGTTCTCTGAGAGTATAACTTACTGTTGTACAGTAATGTGAAAAATGAAAATAGGATATAAATAAACATAACAGTATGATGGCAAAATATACACAGGAAATGCAAAAACCTACTGATGACTCTGTATTGCAGCACCAATGATAGGATCCCCCTGAAGAACCTACCACATATAGGCAAAGCTACAATAATATGTAGCGCACTAAAAAACGGTTCATAAATTAAAAGCAACCAACTCAACATAAGTACTTTTACAACATAACCCACCTTGATGTAACCGGTACATACACAAAGGGATCAAAGACTAACTAACCTCAAGGGAACCATTCGAGAAAGCAAGGTAGAGGTAGAGCACCATCTGTCAAGATGAGCAGGTCCGACTGTGTAGGACCGACAATAAAATATGATAACAATGTCCATATAGGCTTTGAAGGGAAGTAAATTCATAACATCAACATGTTATTGCACTCAGATAGATTTATAGTTGTACAGTGCTCCTATTTAGAGGTTTTGGACACCTCTTTGATGGGCCCCCGCATAGGATGACCTGCGTCTGGGGCGGGCGGAGGTGTCTCTGGGAGTTTGATCAGGGGGCAATATGCATTCATTAATACGGCCAACCTGAGCATTGTTTGATAAACAATGAAACAAGCAAAAACGTATTTTACACATTTGTTAGTAAATAAAGCTATTTCTATACTGTATATCGGCATAGGTGGTCTGTACGAATTAAATTGGCCTATGAAAGTCTGTCACTAGTCCGATAGTGGCTGAATTTTGTCCTCACAACATCTCCAGAAAACATTGCATTCAGATTTGAAGTTAAAACTTCTCTTTGGTGTAAAACCATTAGGTCGAAAACCAGCCAATCAAGGAGTATCATGTGAAACTGGGCAGAGGATGACGATGTTAGCTTCAAAGGAAGCAGACAGGACCAACTTCAATATGTCGCTGAACATTGGGACCTGGTGTGGGAATTTCCACGATGTCTACAATAGGTAGCTGGTGACTCTCCTGAGTATGGAAAAAGAAATGTGACTGATGCCAGCTGCCATCTTGGATCTGAAACACAATGGATGGAGTAGGGAAGAGAAAGCCATTAATGAATGGAGTCGCATTTAAAACACAGCAGAGACCAGCCAACCAGCTATGAATAGCAATTTAATAAGTGTCTTGTGATAAGATAGAACACACAGCCTTACAGAGTATAAGTCCGAAAACGAGAAACAAAGAATGCATTATAGCACATGGCATCCAAGATTAAAGGTAAAGTATGTTTTTTATATATATATAAAAACTATGACTCCATAGTTTTATATTAAGGAATTAAGGGCCAAGACAATGTATTGAATGAATCAAAACTATAATAATAATAATAATAATCATAACAATAACAACAATAAAAGTGGTCAATATTTTATGTAACTATTCAAAGAAAGTAAATGTGATAACAATTTAAAGAATATATTCATATTGTTTGGAGTCTTGTTGGTGGCCCATGTTTGTTGTTTTGGCTCAGATGCAAATTTAGACCAGAGTCTTCAGTAAACCTAACATACATGCAGAGAAAACTCACGCAAGCATGTACAGAACATACAATCTCTTCTCAGGGGGGTCAGAGCTAAGATTTCAAAACTTCAGAACAAAGAGGCAGATGTCCTAACTTTTAGTCCCATCTATGATTTATATAACGGACTAGACATTCCGAATTTCAGAATCCCTCATCAGTCCTACCTTGCACTCATCTTTTAGCACATATGGTTCAAGTAAACTGTCGGTCTCAAACATTTGATTGTTCCAGCCTCGAAACCGAAGATTGCTGCTCTCTGTTGGTTTGAGGCCAGGAGAGCTGAAACCGTCTGCGGTGCTGTTGGAATGATCTCTACGACAATGGAGTCCGATGCTCTGGCTGGCCTCAGAACTCAGTAAATGGAGAAACTTCATTTGGACTTTCCCTATACCAAACACCATCTGCAGGGAGAAAAGCACAGACAAAGGTGCCTTCAATCTGTCTTGACAAATGTTGTTGTCGGGTGACTGCAATCATGTACCTCAAGTTTTTCTTTATTCTATAATTTCAACACACCCTCTACAAAGCAGGGTTGCGTCAGCGTTACTCAGAGGTGCAGTCAATTTAAGTGGAACAGAAAAAGACATATTGCTGTTCTATGAAGTCCCAGGCCAAGAATGCCTATCAACAAACATCATTAGTGACCTACAGGTGACCCAGAGCGTGTGACACCCAGAAGACATTCCTTCAAAACTTTCTCGCGCGAACATAAGGATCCTGAGTGACTTGACACTCTGGCAAGTCATTTGGGACTCATAGAACCATAAGTTCATAACCAAGGTTCTATGATGTTCCACAAAACGCGGTGCTGAAAAGCACAGGATGTTTTATTGTATAGTTTTAAAATCTTGTGCTCACCCATCTTCCCTTCCTCATGCTGATGACGTCATATTGAGAAAGGGGAAGATGGGCAACACTAAAGATTTCTTGACTACTTCAAGTACTAAAAAGTAAGGTAGGAGTCTACAGAATTTGTATATCCACTCTATATGTCCATTCATTATGTATTGATGCAGAACTATCTCTGAGGGACAATTTGTCAAATCAAATCGATGTAGTTGGATTTTAGAAACATCCATACATCCATCCCTTTTCTGATCCGCTTATCCTCACGAGGGTCACGGGCGTGCTGGAGCTTAACCCAGCTGAATTCGTGGAGTACGCTGGGTACACAATAAACTGGTTGCCAGCCAATCGCAGGGCATACATTCATGCTCCCACTCACCCCAAGGGACAATTTAGAGTGTTCAGTTAACCTGCCATGCATGTTTTTGGAATGTGGGAGGAAACCGGAGCACCCGGAGAAAACCCACGCAAGGACCAGGAGAACATGCAAACTCTACACAGTAAGGCCGGGCCCGGAATTGAACCCTACAACTCTGTAGTATGAGGCGGACGTGCTAACCAGTCGATCACTGTACCCCCGTTCAGAAACATAAATCACTTTAAATGATGGAACATGCGTACATTTCATTGTTACCTTATTTTTGGCCAATGGATGTAAACAGGTCTGACCCCCTGCAGTGAAGTTACAAAAGACCTGGAAAGCATCGGAAGTGCAGCCAAGGTTTGGATCAATCCAGAACCACCCTTGAAGTCCGCATTGAGATTGAAACAGACAGAAAGAGAGACAGACAGAGAGCGAGAGAGAATGAAAAGTGAGGTTGGGGTTGAAGTCAAATGTTTAAACGAACAAACTGTCAATCAGCTCTCACCATCTTTTAGCTTGTGATGACAGTCCAGCAGGTCCTTACAGACGCGAGTGGGGTTCTCTCTGGTTCCCACAGGCTTTTTGATGCTCTCAACAACGACGCTCAGGTAATGCAAGGTCTTAAAAATCTCTGTATTCTGTTCTTGTAGGCTCACCTCAGCGTTCTGAAAACTCTGGTCATAAATTACACTTGCATTAAGAAAAACAATCTCACTACAGTAGATTTGTATGAGATTTAAATATGTTCATGTATTTATAAAGCCACTTCATCATCCATTGTCACCCTGCATTCAACCTTTATTGAATGAATTAAATACCTCACCTCTTTTCTGAGAGCAGCTTTGGAGTCATACATGCTGTCGAATTCTGAGTCATCATATAGTTGCCTCTGTAGGATCAAGATCACAATTTATTTTCCTATTAAATGTAAATCTATCAAAAGATTGATCTGAAAGAAGATCTGTTTTTTTAAATTGATGCATTTTTAGGGTATAAAGGGCTCTAAATTATATGAGGGGGGTGGGGGGGTGTTGGCATGTCACGAAGAGAAAGCGGTCACGACGGCCATTTTTCACAATTCAAAGTACGCTCCACACAAACAGCAGCAAAAATCTCAGGAAGGTTGTTGATTTTATCTCTGCAGTCTGTTCACAAGATTGTCAGCAACAAAGTCTGGTGATGAATTGTTAAGGTAAAAAAAATATTGACTCTCGAAGTGGGGCAGCGTTTGAACGTTCTGCTGGACCATACTTTTTGAGAAAACTGGTTTTCACACAAAATGAGGTGAGTCAGTTCATGACACAGAAGCTGTATAATTGCTGCTGATGAAACAAAACCAGACTTTATTTTCCATGTCTTACAACCATTTGCTGACCTACGGTATCTCCGGTTAAATGCAGTGCGTTTTTGTAAAGAGAGCCTACTGTACATCAGTTTTACAGCATTCTGATTTTGCTCTGCAGACCTGAAAGTAGTTTTAATGCTATCATGCACTGTACAGACCCTATAAATGTTTTTGGTTTTGCTTCTGGTGTGTGTGGTTACAGGTATGTTCTTATCTTACTTACTGTAGGACCTGGAGCACCAGGGGGGCCCTATGGAAAAGAGAAACATGAAAAAATGAGGTACAAACGTATACTAAAGCAACACTAGATGAAGATGCAAAGCAAGGGGAGACTCTTTTGGATTGTTCAAAAAAGAAAATCTGAGTTTTGGAACCAATTAGCATGTGTTGAATTTGACTGACGTTTTGCTCAACACATGACAGGCAGGGTGCATCGTGTTGTTTGGGGCGTGGCTGACATTGTGGACACTGGCGGAGGAAAGCCCAGAGAAGAAGGCCGGTAGCAAGTGTGTGGACTTGGAGCGGGTGTGCTCAGCGACAAGCGTGAGTGGCACAGAAAATGGTTTGCTACAGAAATGGAATGGAGTGAAGCCCCAATATGGCATCCTTTTCATTTGTCTGTTTTTCACCGCTGTGGTTGAAGTCACTGGACCGAGAGATACGTTCCGTTTACCAGTTGACAGGCCAAATACAAATGCAGTTGGTTCACCCCTGACTACGGTTTGGAGCTGAGGACAATGATAGGTCTGATGACACACCGATGTCATGCAGCAGTCCATGCCATCAAGTCAACACACAACACAAGATCCCAGTTTTCCATCTTAATGGTAGAGTTTGCATTGATTTTTTTTTTTAACCCGCCTCAAAACTCACTTGTATTCTTTGGCATTTGACTCAGCATGACCCAAATTATGATCTGAGTTATACTGTTTGGTGCTCTCTACCGTCTTTGATACTGAGTTGTTGCTTTGCTTTACTGTTGTATATGTTTCTTGCTCCATGTACAGCACTTTGTGTGCAACGGTGGCTGTTTGAAAGTGCTCTATAAATACATTTGAGTTGAGTTGAGTTGATTTTAAAAGTGTCTGTTTGGTAGAATAGTGGCCCGGTGATCCACTGTTAGCGCGTCTGCCTAATAGTGCAGAGGTGCAGGGTCCGATTACGGCTCCGGACTTCCTGTGTGGAGTTTGCATGTTCTCCCTGTGCCGGCGTGGGTTTTCTCTGGGTACTCCGGTTGCCTCCAGTTGAGTAAAAGCACCTGTGGTAGGGTTTTTACCGTCTGGATAAGGGAAATCCTGATAAGGGAGGCAGCTTTGTAATTTGCTTGTTCCTTTAAGTATTTAAAAAACTGAGTTTTAGTGGCATCTTAACCCTCTGAAGCATTTCACCATATTCATATTTTTTTTCTTATAGAAAAGAGCACTGTTGTAGCAGTCTTGGAAACATATATTTATCGCCCATACAAGAGTTTCCATTTTCCATGCTTCTCCAGACCTGGAAATGTATTCAATCGAATTCCATACTTTTTCCAAGACACAACCTGGCAATTCATGTTGACATTTGAAATTGAAACCAACTTACTCTGGGTCCTGGACTTCCACGTGGTCCTTGGGGCCCCTAAAAACATGGCAAATTTCTGTGAAAATGTTACAAAACTGTGAACAACAGTAAAACAACTACTCCCCACATTCAATACTCCAAGTTCGTGTTTTACAAGAAAAAAATCAGGTGTAAGGCCAAAATGTATCATTAACCCTTTCATGCACCCTGCAACCTGATAACATGATATGCTGTCCACTGTACTAACCGCTGTCCCTAAAAGGGTTGAAATATCTCCATGAGGCTGTGACAAAAGCTAATGTTATTTGTGTGTGTCAGCACAGACTCTCAGTTATCCAGTTTGAATTGAGGCAACTCGACGCATTTTCTTTGTTGAAGATTGACAGAAGGACCAGACAAATATCGGGTTCCCTACAAACATATCATGCAGTGGTCTCAAAAATGAAAAAAAAAAAAAAAAACAACTCAACTGGTGCATATCTCAGTGCAAAGACCACAGAGGAGGAGAAAGAGATGAAAGTCCTCATTCCGTGAATCAGCGTGCAGGATTGAGTGACGTGACTCAGGCTCAAGCGCCAAGTGGAACACAACATTGTTTCACATTATAAGAACTACGGAGGATACTCCTGTTTGTTGGTAAAAATAACCCTGTATGTAAGGTATGCCTTCTAAAAATGGTCACTGTTCAGAAAGTTTCAGTGACACATCGATCACATCACTACTTGCGAATGAACCATACAAAGAATACATAAAAGTTTAAACAAGTAAACCCAGCGAGCTATTTATCAAACAGGTACCGCATCATATGACAAACCAAGTATACGTTAGAACATGTCTTTCTGTGGAGTTGTAGTCAAATCTGTTCGCCAGTATGTTCTGTAGTGACAAACATATCTATTTGCTTTAACATATTTAATTAGGTTTACAATTTGATGTCATCTAATTTTTTATTATATATATACGGTGTTTATGTATGTATGTATATATATATATATATATATATATATATATGTGTGTGTGTATATGAAATAAATCGTGCTGTGTCAAACCGCAACAGCTGCTTACTTAGAGCGTTGGCGTTTTGACTCTCCACGGTGGATTTCCGATTAACTGTGTCTTCATTTTGTCTGGGTTCAAAACAAACATGCACATACAGGCATTGGCCTAAAACATTTACAGAGAAAAAAAAATAGAAACCTGGACGTTGAAATATCTACAACACAGGTAAGAAAAAGCAGTAGGAAGGTCTTTCTGTTTAAATTTCAGTGAATGCAAGCATCGCTACCGTTTCAATTGGGCATTTTTCTCCTGAATATATGATCATAATTAATTTGCATAAGGTGTAATGTAGGAGAAAAAAA
>NW_017806073.1:508396-513597 GCF_001891065.2 Hippocampus comes
GGTAGAGGACCCGAGCTGAATGAGGGATGGACACCACCCGAGGGGTGAGACAAGGATTTTTTATATATATATAATATATATTTTTTTTTAAACAAAAATTAAATTACTATGTTCACATTGCAGGTCAATACAGATTTATGTATCTGGTGTTTTCATGCAATGTGAAGAGTACAATTCCGATTCAAAACCCACCCGGGCTCTTTCAAAGGTGTATATAAATTGGATATGTATCCAATTAGTCTGAAGTCAGAATACTCAGGTCTCGCTCGTCCGGCCTACAATTCCTCAAATGTTAAATACGCACTGCTTGTTTGTGAGACCACTCACCATCGTTTATTTGACGTGAATCAAATCTCACTTGAAACAAAGTATAAAATTGATATTTGTGGTGAGAGTAATAATACAGCCAAACAGACGGTTCTTTTGTGACTCGCGTCCATGACGTGATGTCATCTTTAGTACAGTAGATGTCTCCAAATGAAGACGGTGATGATCAATCATCTCATTTCCCCAAAACTTTTCTTCCTCCTCCCAACTCGCATTCTCCTTGTGACCTCACTGGAATTTCTGGTGGGAGGGACTAACATGCAAAGAGGGGCGCAAGGAGGGAGGAAGTTGCAAATACAGAAATGAGACGAACCCCAACATGCTTGGCCATATTCCTTAAATACTGTGCCATGTGATGTTGTGTTCTGCGCGCAAGTGGGTTAGTCGACATTGTATTTTGTGCGCATGCGTATTGCTTCATGGACGTAATCCCACTTGCATTTGAGGCTAGATTTGATTCCGTAACGTGAATGACTGCAGTAAAAAGATCGACCTTAAACATTTCTGAGTTGGACATCATGTCCTACAGTGTGAATGTAGCCTGTCGATACTATTGAGCAGACCCTATTTGGCATATTCTCATGTGATTTATATGCAGCCTAAACATAACAAAAGTAGTTCTCAAGAGTTGTCAAACTGTGATTCGGGATTTTCCATCTGTTGCAAAGTCACGACCCACGTTTATAGATGTTAAAAATAATGAACAGTTTTTGTTTAAAAATAGCACTTTCAATATACAATGGAGTGTGTTGTATTTTCAAACACTGTTTCAAATGAATTTTATGTATATGACTGCCAAAAGCAAATTGCTTGCCATGTCTGCTAGCCTGAGGCTGATCTGAACAATTTTTTCACAAGGTAAGCTTGTGGCTAAAGTGTGAAGCAGCGTTCTTGTCGCTCCACTAATATGCTCCATGTGTGAACTTGGTATGCATCTGTAGTGTACCAGAAAAATACCAATATAAGAATATTTGCATGTTTTTTACGACCTGTACGCGACCCACTGTTTTGTCATGACCCACCAATTGAGCACCACCGTCATGGAAAATGTTTGTGCAATGTTTTGCAGACAAACAACAGCTGTTGTTCAAAATCATTCTAGTACATAAATGTTGTGGGAAGCACAGTATTTTTGGAGGATATCAAATTATTATCATCTATTTATTTTCCAATCTCACTCACCTCTAACGAATTGCTGACCAAAATAAGGAGCGTTTGAATAAAGTCCACCCCTGTTGTTTTTGGTAGCATGCAGTCATGTGAGAACTGCGACTACCGCGTCATCATCTCAGAAATCTTGCTTATGTGTTGTACACACGGAAATGCAAGGAAAATGTTTTGAGCTTACTGTATCAACTTTGGGACCTGATTTATATAAAGATAATTTTTGGGTTCCCAAAAATGCCAGCTCTGATTGAACCAAACATCCAAATGCCACAACAACCTTTGTGGATACACCGAAATACATTTGCGTATACAGTGCTGGCTCTGTTAACAGGGAAACCTGCAAATCTGGCATAACTATGAACTTTAATACTCGAACTATGTCAAACTAAAAAAGTGGTCTCTAAAGACCGGAACGCACCTATCGATGACATCCCTTGCCCGTAAAGATTGCCTCATTTCACAGGAGGAGTGAGACTAATAAACTGTTTTGGCACGAGGCGAGTGAACAACCGATTGGGATTGACTGATTGAATGATGGATTACATGCAGTATCCAACAACTAACAACGGCAGGCAATAACAACAACACCCTATCGTTTACCACCCCCAGGAGACATACGGCATAGATAGGGAGACTCCCGACCTAAAAATTGAAAGGCTTTTTGGATTAAATGTGAAATGTCTTTAGTAACCAAGAAAGAATGCAGCTGCCTCAATTCAACCTTTGCGGATTGTGATTTGTGTGGTATTATTGTGATCAGATGATTGTGAATTTCACAGAGGCGGGCATTTTCAGACCAGTGAGTCCATCTAAGTCATTATTTTTTTCTGTATTTGGCTGCGTGTCAGGTATGCTGCACCGGTGTGTGACGGAGTACCGGTAAATCCGTTCTCAACACCTCTGGAATTTATAAATGTTTTCGAGTACAATTTTAAACCACCAGGCGCAGAGAAATACAATTACTTCAAAGTGTGGCGTTGTACGACATACCGGTAGTGTGTATTCTAACTGACCAAAACTTGGGAACGCATCTGTGCATTACTACACACTGGGATAAAGTGACTATACAGTCATGCTCAGAATTTCACAAGGCATCGCAACAGTGCTTGCATATGATGTTGTCTGCAAATACAGCAAGGCTGCACAGTGAGCTTCTTTCACTATAATTCTAATGGCACATAAAATAAATTTAAGATAAGATACCACTGTAGTCCATCTTAAAAATCATGCTTCATTAAACACAGTCTTCGTCATCCAAAGTTCAATTTACAGCCACAAGCTGCTTTGACGTTGCACAATGAATGCAAGAGTGATTTTGCAGTGAGAAAGCTGCCGCCATCAAGTATGATGGCTCAGTAGAGTGTAATCATGATATAATCACACATGGTATCGGTTGCAATCAAAAGTTTGTGACTTTTTGATTACATGTTGGAATCAGATCTTACCATTTCACCGCTGCTTCCTCTTGGACCTCGCGGCCCCTGTAGAAATGGAAAATAAACACAAATGGCAAAATCAAATAACACTGCATCTCGTTCATACAAGATTTAAACATAAAATCCATCTGCAAGGCAAAACATAATAAATTAGTTATATCAATCATAATCACCTACATGTTTTCCCATTGGGCCCATCTTTCCTTCAGGCCCCACTGGTCCAGCGAATCCCTGAAACAAGTTGGTCTTAAACATGGCTTACCTCTTTTTATGCAATGAAAATTTTCCCAATACTTGTGGTTACAACATAGGCTTTCTCAATACAGAGTCAAAACAGGGTCTATGAACAGTATTCTCCATCTATTAGCTCTTGTTGTGACGGTATACCTGTATGTCAATATCTTGGTGTGAGTTTCATATTTTTTGCACAAAACTTACCAGAGTACCCATTGGGCCCTTCGGACCAAGGAAACCTTTCAATCCCACATCACCACTTGGACCCTAAGGCAAAAGAGAATACTTCATGTTATATAAATCTCGACAGAGATAAGAATTTTGCAGTCTGAACAAGTTGATCACATCTTTTGTACTTCCATGGTTGAGTGGATTTTTTTTTTTTTTTACCTTTGGACCTGGAAAGCCCTGCAAACCACGCATCCCTTGATGACCTGGTTCCCCCTGGCGAAATAAGATTCATATCTAAATAATGAGGGATTTTACACATTTAAAAAAAGGAGCGTACATATTAGTTTGCATATGTCCTGATTTTCTTTTTTTCTTTTTTTTACAAGGCCACCACCAACCCGTTGGAAACATCGTATGCTGACCTTTAAACAACCTCTCTGCATTTTAAAATAAGTAGGGCACATGGAGAATGGTTGATGTCTGGATCAACACAAGTCCCAGCCAAAATTCACTACGCATACAACCACGCACACACTCATACGGGGGTTCGGTGCCTGCACCCAACTCTGTCTGAGGTCTGTCTGTCTGTCGTCCAGGGTGGCAGCCACAATGTTTATCCAGCAAGTCATCCACATCCTCGAGACAGATCAATTTTCGAGCCAACAACGTTGGCCAAGCAACTCTATTCACGAAACAGTGAAAAAGGATCTGACCCGAGGGCTGAAATCTGCTCTCTGTTACATTAACATCAATGGAGAAAACGAGGGAAGAGAGAGGAGAGCAAAGGAATGAATGTTGTTTTTTTTTTGAGAAGTTACATAAGAAAAGTGGAGCACCTTTTTTTCGGGTCTCTGGAGTGTGAGGATCTTACATAACTTGGCCTTACCAAGAGAAATTCCATCTGAGGTCTTCTCAAGATTTTTTTTGAATCCATTTAGGATGGAAAAGTCTCAAGCGCATTTTTTTTTGCCTCGTTAATATTTGAGCCCCAAAAGCTATATTTAGAGCGCGCTTTTACACCATGTACAGTATATGGAAGTAAAACATTTGCAATGTAAAACACACACACACACACACACACACACACACACACACACACACACACACACACACACATACACAAAATTGCTTTCACATATACTGATTCAGTGTCAACTCATTCAACAATAAAGGTGTACATGCTAATTCTTTGTTTGTATCAGCTGACTGTATGATTACACTTAGCCTCGAAACAGACTGAGTTTATCTGCTTGTCTCACTTAATCTGATAAATCAAATTACGTTATGGCGTACATACCATTCATTAAAGTGACTTACAGTATTGTTGCTTTAGCCATATTACATACATGGCAATGGCGAGTGATGAAAAAAGCGGAAGGGGCGTGGCCTGGATGGGGGCGTGGCCTGGACGGGGCGTGGTTACTTACAAAAGTGGCACTAAACATGCTGAAGATGAAGTGTATTAAATTTACACGGTTTGAAAATTGAACAGAAAAAAATCCCAAGATCGCCACTATTCTTTCAAGTGAAAATTTGTGCAATTTTGCCTATGCATTCCTGGTGAGTACCAATATGTAACTCCAAATTTGCTGCTCAAAATCAAAACTAAAAAAGTAAACACATTCCCTGCCATATTTAAGATTTGTTCATGACTTGTATTCATAAAGTGTTGTCTAAATGTGATAAAAAGCTGTTGATTCTTACCTCATACAGTGATAGTGAATATTATGCATACAATTTATTATGCATAACCGTGCTTTATTATCCAAGACAAAACGTGAATTATCAATATGAATATAAAACGCAAATAAAAACAAATAAATGTTATCATGCTGTTGCTACAAATGCATACCAAATAAAATTGAA
>NW_017806073.1:514186-515332 GCF_001891065.2 Hippocampus comes
GCCCCTAAAATTTTCTCAACGGATTTAGACGATTCACAAAAATGATCAATTTAAGAAATAAAACGGCGGATTTCCGCGAATCCGCGGAAAATTGCCATGTATGATATTATACTGAACAGCAAGGCCAGTGGGGTATGTATCCTTTTTGTTGGAACATGTTTCATTTCAGTTGCTACGCTCGTCATTACAGTTTTCCTCTATGCCACCAAGTGGTAGCATCACAGGGCAAGAGGTGGGGTGCATGGACTCCTTGCCACATGTAGACAAATAACTATTCACACTCACATTCATACCAGTGGGCAATTGAGAGTCTTTAATTTATCAAACATGCATGATTTTGGAATGTGAGTGGAAGCCAGAGTACCGAAGAAAACTCTTTCAAGCACAAGGAGAATATCCAAACTGAACAAACAAAAGCCAGTGCCAAGATTCCAACCCAGAACCTCAGAATTGTGAGGCAGATGTGGTAACCACTTAATCACAATGCTGCCATGCACTATTAATAACAGATCAATTAATTAATCAATCAAATTTTACATACCGTATTTTCCACACCATAAGGCACACTTAAAAACAATCAGTTTTCTCAAAAGCCGACAGTGCGCCTTATAATCCGATGTGCCTTACATATGGATCAATTTTCTGATTTCTTGGACGTGGTATTTTCAATGTTTTTTACAGCACTTTATTAAAGCTGCAACAGTTTGTAAAGCTCTATATCAGCCTTCCTCAACTGGCGGACCGCGATCCACGACCGGACCGCCGACCTCCTCTGTCCGGACCCTCAGCAAATTGTATAAAATAATAAATTATGAAGTGATTTTTACGTTATACATTTTATATTTGTGGACTATAATCTGCGCATTACCGCGATCGCTTGTTAAAATTATCCGTTGTATTGTTTGCGTGCACGAACAGATGTATTGCAGAGGACCGCAGCAGCGCGACTGTGTGTTGTATAATGTTTGACTAACTGGAGACCCTGGCTGAGCAGGGCATGTCGGCGATAACGACGCGCTGATTGGCTCCTCTGAACTTAAGGTGTGCCCATACATAAGCATCAGCATATACGATGCGCTGATTGGCTCCTCTGAACTTAAGGTGTGCCCATACATAAGCGTCAGCACGCGTCTATCCCAATACACA
>NW_017806073.1:515354-515580 GCF_001891065.2 Hippocampus comes
CACACAGACAATTAGACAAGACGAATCGCGGGAGGTTTCGATTGTGTGCAGTTTTGCTCCCGTCTACCCGGGGATCTTTGCAGCTGTTTAACAGCAGAACACCGCAACATGGTAAATGAACATCACAATGGCGTCCTCAAATAATATTTGCATGCCTCAGACATTGCATTCACCTTTAGTGGAAGAACAGCACTGCACATTCCTGTGCTCCCTTGTGTCAGTATTT
>NW_017806073.1:518797-560797 GCF_001891065.2 Hippocampus comes
GCACACAGACAATTAGACAAGACGAATCGCGGGAGGTTTCGATTGTGTGCAGTTTTGCTCCCGTCTACCCGGGGATCTTTGCAGCTGTTTAACAGCAGAACACTGCAACATGGTAAATGAACATCACAATGGCGTCCTCAAATAATATTTGCATGCCTCAGACATTGCATTCACCTTTAGTGGAAGAACAGTACTGCACATTCCTGTGCTCCTTGTTTTCATGTTTAGTATTTATTTTGGTAAAAATGAGTATTTTGTTTTGTTTTTGTTAAATTAAGGGGAAAAAAAGACAGCTACTGTTTAACAAAGTTAAAGTAAAAATGTCTTATTTCCCTAAAAGGGCTATTTCTATTATTAAGCAGGCACAACTTAACAAAATAAAAGAGTTCCTGTGCCTCAACACAATACCTCTCATTATTTGCTGTGTACTGGCAAAGTGAATAATTGTGATTTTCATGCACCCCATTTTTGGTTGGTTGTGAGGAGTGTTGATTTGTATAAGCTTGGCTTGACCATACTAAATGGGCATATAGCCCTGCTCCCCATGACCGCCGTGCATGGGACCGGACCTTGGTCTTATTAAAAAAAAAAAAAAAAAATGGACCTACAGCATTTTTAGTTGAGGACCACTGCTCTATATAAATAATTGTATTGTATTCTCTTGAGCATACCTCCATCTTGTGGACGCATAACATAACTGCACCCACTGTTGTAGCTTCTATTCTATGTGCCTTATAATGCAGTGTGCTCGATACAGTATATGACATTTAAAAAAAAAATAGGCCATTCATTGAAGGTGCGCCTTATACTCCGAAGTACATTACAGTGCGGAAAATATGGTATATACAGAGCATAGTTAACATGTGAAATCGTTGCAATGGTTGAATTTCATTTTCAACGTGATCAAATAAGAGGCATTCACAGCAGTATTTAAGACCAACTTTGCTTTAACCTGAGATCAAAAGTACTCACTGGTTGCCCTTTCGGTCCTGTCTCACCCTTCATTCCCTGGTCACCTGTAGCCCCCTCCATTCCTCTGAGGCCTGATAAACCCCGATCTCCTGGCAGGCCAATCTCACCCTGGACCAATAAAAGAAATGGTAATGTTAGCAAAATGTAGGGGCCAATTTTCATCAAACATATGTTGTAAATAATCAAAATATAGTAAGTAGGTCAAATATTTCTGCTGTTATTTTCACCTTGAGACCCGGTGGTCCTAGTTCTCCTGGTGGTCCTGGTAGTCCGACACTCCCCCGGAGACCTGGATGTCCAGCAGGACCAATCGGTCCCACTGAGCCTCGGTGGCCCTGAAAACAGCCCACAATAGGTGACACTTCCATTTTACGTGAAGTACATTTACATTATAAGGTAGCAGTCAACAATTGGATTTGTTTGATTCATCAACATTAAGCATGCTCCAGTCTAGCACATTTTCATTGTGCAGTATGTGCATGGCTCTAAACCATGGTGTTGATGTTTGCTGGCCTCTCCTGCTGGTCATAATATTTCTTGATTGGGCTCCAAAAGTGAACTCTAAAATGGACTGCCTATCACAGTGCTGCTTTCTCACGCTGCAGACCAAAGCAGTTTCCTGCTCCATCAGCAGTGTGGTGAGGCAAAATGAAGCGAGTGATATTAGAATAACAGATTGAGTGGTTCGTCGCTTCGCATAAGGCTTCTGTTCCTCGATCAACGTGATGAAAGAGGATAATCTCGAATGAACATGCTTGGAATTTGTAAGGTGAACCTCAAAAGTGCAGGTTTTGAGAAGCTCTTTAGTTCAAAATGGTTAGTGTCTCTCTTCTTAATTAGAGAATGTGATTAAATTAAACCTTGACCAAGGTCCTCATAGGAATGCAAGAAAAACAATCCATGGAAACTTGCCCCGACAATGACGTTAAGGCAGCTGCTGTTAGAATTGTGATTGGAAAAATCATGTGGGTAGGCGGATTTTCCGGCTGTGCACACAACAGCTTGCTGCCGCAGGGAAAAATCAAGTTTCATGTGAGATTTTGGGATGTTTACAGACAACTGTAACCTTTAAATCATTCTGAGGTCTAATTAAGAGTTTAAAAAAAAAATAGAAATACTATCGCAATGAGTTATGATGTTTATGATGTTTAAATAGCGAAAGAAGCACAGCACTGATCTGGCCACTCATTCATGCTGAGACAGTTTGCACAACAAAACGTGTGTACAGAGACGAATAGTTCCTCCAATTTTTTTTTTTTTTATGTCAAATGATAAGCTCATAAACTGGTCGACCGTAACTTGAGCGCTCACTGTATCTATATTAGAGTATACACCGAACTGCTGTAGTGGATTGAAATCCTTTGATATTTTGCATTTTATGCAAAATCGGTGAATCTAATGTCATAATTTGCACAATCTATCAATGACATCATTGGCCTTACATTTCATTGGACAGTACAGTCAAGTTAACCTCATTCACTCCGGATTGTTCTATGCTGCCATAGTGTATATGTGAGCCCAAAAGCTAATCTATTTTTAGCCTTGTCCGGTGTCTTATGAGCGGTAACCATTTGCACTGAGAGGCGGAATTTCCACCTACGCACTTTTGACCATTCAATCAAAAAGTAATAGCATTCGTGTAGTTGTTTTTTTTTCTTTTTGACTGGTAAAAACTCTGAAAAACATTTTATTTACAGAAAAAAAGAAATAGCTACACTATGTGTGGTATTTATTTAATTTTAACATCTTAAAATAAAAATTTTCTTGACGTCGAAACTCATTTGTAAGCTAAACTCTAAACTGTTAAATGTGAGCACATCTGCAGAAGAAAAATAGTCCCCGAGCAGATCCATTGTGATATTATATAATGCCCAGAAGGAATGCTTAAATGAACTAAACAGGATTTCTCTGAATGAATTGTAGCAGTCATCTCCAGTGATTTAGCAATGTTACAATGATAAACATTTATCATCTTCAGTACACATATTGTCATTGCATTTAAAATGCTCACTGATATCGATAAGTACCTGTCTTCCTTGTTTTCCGGGTAATCCTGGTAAACCAATGAGTCCTGAAGGACCATCAGATCCGGGATAACCCCTCATTCCTTTGGGTCCAGGTAAACCAAACGGCCCCTGCAAATAATAGCAGAATTAATGTGACAAAATGTTCCCACTACCTGTCCGAAAATGTTCTGTAAATTAAGTTTATAGCTGATTTCATTACAATAATTTCTGGACTACTGAGCGCATGTGAAGAGAAGTCATGCCCACCAACGCCACCCCTAAAATTACAATTATTTTGCATAGTTAACTACTGACTAAATAAAAATAAATAAATAAATAAATAATACATTTTATTTATAATGAATGAAGAAGGAGACAAGCAAGACTTCTAAGGATATTTATCCCTTTGGATTTGAGTCCACAAAGTTTCTGTACCTTTTTGTTTAATCAATTGTCTTCATAACTTTTGTTTTTCATTTATTGATTTCTAATGCCATTTGTATTTTGGCTAAGGAATAAACCCTGAATTTTTAAGATATCCTTTATTTGTCCCACACTGGGGAAATTGACAACTATCGACTCAGTGTCGTGCTTCATGCTACATTCTGAGGGAGCTACATATGGATCAATCTTCACATTTTTTTGGACATAGTATTTTAAATGTTCGTAAAGTAGCTGTAACATGGCGAACATCGTAAAAACTGTTCGCCCTGTTACAGCTGCAACGGTTGTAAAGACTCTATATAAATAAAGTTGGATTGTATTGCTTTGTATTCCCTTTGGCATAGCTCCATCTATTGGTTCCATAACGCAACCACAACCACTGTTGTAGCTTCTATTCTATGCGCCTTATCAAGCAAGTCAAGTCAAGTACAACTTTGTTGTCAAATGCGCTGTATGTGCAACATACAGCACAGATGAAGTTTCTTCCCTCTCAACCAGACAACAAAATTACATCTGGGTGCACCCTATATATGAAAACAGTTTTAAAATACGCCATTCATTGAAGGTGCACCTTATACTCTGGCGCACCTTATAGTGCGGAAAATATGGGATTTTCATTTATTCTTTACTGATACCAGAAATCATTTTCAGCTTGATTCAAAATAAAAAAAAACAAACAAAAAAAAACAAGTTTCTTCATTCTCCTTGAGCTGTTTGGCAGTTGTCAATGCACTTAACAACCAACTAAATAGTGACTGACATTTTGTCATTACCATCAAATGTATAGCAAATAAGGGCGAGCCTAAATTGATTAGATTGATTCAGTGTTTTATGTGCACAATTATCTGTCATTAGTCAAAAGGATTACGTGGATTTACACTTCAGTCAATAAGGTATCTATGCATCCAGCCATCAATTTTCTTTCAACTACGAACCTCATTAAGGTTGTTTGGGCAAGAGGCAGGGAATACCTTGGAATGGTCGCAGGCTATTTGCAGGGCACATATAGACAAAAAGCAACTCACTCAACTCTTCACTTATGGACAATTAACCTATGAAGTATGCTTTTGAAATGTGTGAGGACAGAGCCACACAGAAAGGACAGAGCCAAGATGTGAACCCCAACCCTTAGAACTGTGAAGCAGACATGCTAATCACTCTTTCAGTGCGCTGCCAGTTTTATATGTAGAAAGCGTGACATTTAGCCTGTCAGGACATACTAAATACCTTGGTAAATTGTACCTTTGCCTGGTTCCACCCGACCATACATTTTCAGGACACTTATTCTATTCACGGTCACAGCTGAATCACAGTTGTGATCACAGGTTTGCATATCCATGCGGAAAAGTTTTCTCTCATTTAGGGATAGCTGTCAGATGAAACCTGTGTCATTATATAAGTGTATACGTCCTTTTTAAATCCTAATGATAGTTGAAATCAAGATAGTGGCCAGTGTCCAATTGTCCTGATAATATAAATACAGTACATGATGACACACACAGGTTGAAACGACTATCAAGGATAAGTTTCCACACCCATGGATTGTTTGATTTAATTAGCGTCGGTGTATACACAGTATCATTGAGTTCCTTGGCTATTGCACATTTTAACCAAGGCTGCACTGACTTTGCTGGATCCTGAGCCACGGGGAAAGCAAAATAACTGTCAAAGGAACAGTGAGAAAAGCTAGTTAAACTTTAGAAATCTGGAGGAGGGCATACAAATACGTCTAAAGATTTGAAAAGGTCAATCGCGAGTGTTCAAACTCTCGTGAAGAAGTAAAAAAAAAAATTGGGGTTCTGCTAATACCGAGCCACACTAAGTTCGACCAACAGAAGTTTTAGCTACAACTGCCATGAGAATTATTTGGAATGCAAAGAGTAACCTAAAAGCAACTTCAATCGAAATACAGACTCTGCAAAAAAAAGTGGTGTGGCTGTTTCAAGATGCGCAAGAAGGGGTTTCTTCAACAGAAAATGGACTGCACAGTCAAGTTGAAAGAAAAGTGATGTTGCTGTTATTTTATGTGAAACAATTTTCGGCTTTCGACTCAGCATGACTTAGATTTGTTCTTGGTTTTGCTGTTCGGTGCTTTCTACCGTCTTTATTACCGATTTGTTTTACTGTTTGTTGTATATGTTAAATTGCTCCATGTACAGCACTTTGTATGCAGTGATGGCTGTTTGAAAGTGCTCTATAAACACAGTTGAGTTGAGTTGAGTTGAGAGTGATTGTTAGCCACTCGGGCTTTCGTAAGGGCATGTAGGGGTAGCAAATAATCTAAAAATGTCTCATATGGTCTATCAAAGTAAAAGTGCCCTTCATTCTACTTTTGTTTTTTGTTTTTTTCGCGATTTGTCTGAGGAGCAAGTTATTGGACTTAAGCAATGTGATACTCACTTCAACTCCAGGAGCACCATTCAGGCCCCTCGCTCCTTTCTTCCCCGCTGAGCCCTGAACAAACATACAGCAAATAAAACATACTATAACATGAAAAAAGACACATGTTTATGTATTTCATGTACACCTCAGGGAGGAATGGAAAATGTCAAAACCTTTCAAGATCATGTCTAACATGAGCATCATGAAGAGCCCAAAAACATGACGTCCTGTTTTCAATGGGTACAACAGTGAAGTTGTCTTTTGCAAATTAAAAACAAAACAAAAAATAAAGCAAGTGGCGCTTCTGAAAATATACAACCCAATTTGCATTTGACATATAAGCTCTTTTTTTTCTTTAATATATCGAAAGAGTCATTAACAATGTCTAGCTATACATAAAACCCTTTTGTGTAAAACAGGCAGACAGCAAGACATAAATGTTCCTTTTTTTCTGGACTGTAAACTCAATTCTCCATCTCACGATTTTTTTCTCTTTCACACAACTGAAACTCATCTTAACTGAAGCCAAATGTTCCTAAAGCATTTGAACTCATTATATAACTGGAATGAAAATCTGGATTTTTTTTTTTCTCAACTGTTGGGTTACATTGAAAATGAACAATACATTATGGAAGTAGTTGAATGATGTTCATTATTTAATGGAGGAAAATAAGTTACATAATCAGGACAAAAATAAGTTCATAAAACAGATGCGGTAGGAAAATAAAATCTACAATTGCCAGATACAGTACGTATTACTACAAAAAGAAAGGGAGCCTGGAATTCAGTATGTCCATCAAAATCATTAATACTAATTTGAAGTCTTTTTACAAAATATTCTACAGCTAAGACCTACTTCCATCAGGTGCCTCATATTACAGGAGTTAACTGTCCCTTTCTTTTTTTAATAAAATGGTATAAAACTGAGCTAAGCCATGAAGCACAAAAATAACCACCCATGATGGCTAGGGAGCGCAGAGCACTAACCGCTGAGCTAAAGGTCAGGGACGTCAGCTCTCCAAATCCCTTGATAACTGCTATGGAAGGTAGTGTACAAGTCTGGCTGGCATCTGTTATAGGTTAAGCCAAAATATTTTCATGTTCGAGATGTGAACGGACCTTCCTCGAAGTATACGCCCCTTCTACCCTAACATGCACATTAATCATTTATTGTTCGGTTGATCAACGTGCACCAAATACATAGGCGGGCATTCCGTCAGTACTGGCAGAAAGTCTGTCAGTCTGTCGCTGACGGACATCCCTTTTTGCTGTTGATTGGAGAATGATGGGAGAAATAAATAAATAAATATATAAAAAATGATGGACTAAGCACTGACGGCGATTGGTGCTTACGTCTAGATTTCATCCACAAATTAAAAGATACTGTCGCACCTTTTGTTTGAACACGTATGTTGATTATTCAAACATTAATTAACACTGAATGTTTACACTCAGTATTTGATTTGGATTCAAAGACTGCAGTCATATTAATTAGAAGTGTAGTGAACAAAAGTTTGGAGGAAAAAAAGAAAAACGACACGATGAACATCCCAAACGTCTGAAGACTGTTTTGAATTGCTCAAAAAGTCCGTCTGAGTTCAAAAATTTGCTAAATTGATTGAAAACTACTTTCTTGACAATCGTGGTTAAGGGAAGGTTTAAGATGGGTGTATAATGAGCTAAGAAAGAGTTCTCTTTTGGGCAGGGTTCGATTCCGGCTCCAAAAAACACTGTAGTGATAATTCATTTTTAGAGGGAAAAATAGATTCTTCCACTTTGTGCTCAATGGCTGATTTATGTTGACATTACATTAATGATCAAGTAATTGAAAATTGGTCACCTGACACGTTTCTTTTTTGTGGTTCTAAATGTGGAGATGTTTTCTTTAATTACTTAAGAATTTCCAAGTGGCCCTTTCATCCTCAGTTTTCTGGATAGGTCTTCAAATGAAAAAGTTTGGACACCCTTGGTCTTTACAATATATTTCAGGAGATATTGATATTGCTACCCTTTTTTGGGGGTGCTTTCTATGCCCTGTCATAAAGATTTGGAGCCGTTCTTTGGTGCAGCTGATGGGGCGACATTGAATTTCTTGACAAAGGAAGAATCAATGGAGATTGCAAAGCACAATATACTTGATTTTGATGATGACGTCTTAAACTGTAAATTAAAAGCAGGTGTGAATCTGTCACTGTTTGAGATAGGGGTGCTGCCAAGGCATACAGGAGTTTCAATGGCTGAACAATTGGGTGTGTCTTCACAGTTTCCTGTGAAGCAGAAGGGGCTCCAATTTGAGCAGGAGGAGAATTTGTTACCTTTGCAATTGGAAATGGAAAGTGCCAGGCCTCGAGTGTTGAGGGAGTCTACTGCGCATGGGTTAGGAGCTGTGCGCAATAACTCTGAGCCATCTTCTAACTTAGGCTATGTTCCCCAATTCAGTGAGCGGGATCGGGATACAGCTCGAGGCTGGCCTGATGCTAAAAGGATTGGACTAATTCAATGCATGCTGAAGGACAGGGAAGGCGCAAGAGGTGTATTCTACTGTCTGTGCGAAGGACAATTTGACATATGAGGGAGTGAAGTTGATAGCAGAAGGTGTGGAGACAGCTCTTTTGTCAGGAATTAGCATGAGCCGGGTAGTGTAATCTGGACTGCACAGTTGGTAGATGATTTTACCCTGACACATCAGTGTTTTGGTTCATGCGTGCACCTCTCGTGTCTGGGGTTGATTTTGACAGCTTGCGGGCGTTGGATGGAAAGGTTAGCGCAGCACGCAAACTTGTGAGTCAGTCAGGATGTTCATGAGAGGGAGATGTGTGCAATGACTATCGGAAGGTGGGCCATTGGAAAGACAAGTGTCCATTGTTGAAGAGTATGTCGCCGATTATGTCGTGTGTGAATATGCCACTGCGAAAAATGGAGAATTCTGTGAAGTCTGGTGTCCATGCAGAGTTTGAGCCCTTCATTTTGACTACACATGTCGCTCGCAGGGATTTCTTAATATGAACACATTGCAACACAAGTACAATCTATAGTGCTTTCACAACAGCTGCGGATGTAACAATGCAATTTACAGAAGGGTTAACATAACAAAAAAACATAACAGAACACATTCATACAATCGTAAAAACTCAAACTGCATACACCTCGTTTGAAGCATTTATAGATGAAAGAGGAGACAATCAAAGTCTCCTTTCAGCAGTAGATAAGAGACGTAATGTGTGACCGAAAGAAATGTCAAAATGTGCATGACGTCCCACATGTCGGCTACAAGCTCAAGTTTAAAGTAAACAAGAAGCTGTAGCGTCCATTGACGATAAAAGAAATTGGTTCACTTCTCCTGTCAAATTTAGATCGGCATCAATTCCAAGCGGCGACTCTCAGTTTCAAATACGCATCTGCGCTCCATACCGACTATCCTCTCTCCTCATCCTCAGCTCCACCAGCCATATATCCAGCCGCACCAACGCAGACTGGCCAACAACGCCGACAGCTGCGCTGAACAAAACGGGGTTGTGAAAAATGCTGAACATTACAGGTGCAAAAAAATCACAACCATCAAGCACAGATTCTACTTCGACGAATGTCGTGGCCAAAACACTGAAAACAGTCCACAGTGAGTCCACACGGACAACAAACACCATATGACAAAGTGTTGCGTGACACTGGGGCTAAACAGCCCTTTATATTGGGGTCTGTTTTGCCTTTTTGGAGTGTGTCACAGGCTAGCAATTTCATTGTGATCCATGGCATGCAAATGGGCTGTGTTCCTGTGCCTTGTTATAGTGTGGTTCTAGAATGTGATTCCTGTAGCAGTTCATCCTGCGTTGCCTGTCGAATGCTATTGGGCAATGACATCTGTGGGTGCAATATCTTTTCGACGGTTCCGCCTTCTCCGCATGCAGTATCTGTGCTGTTAACCTCGGAAATAGTTGGTGAGGATATTTTCTCAATTTGTGTTGTAACGTGTGCTCAGGCTACGAAAGTTGTAAGACAGTGGTTGGGGCGCCTGCTTCAGCGGAGTCTGTGGTGTTGACTATGTTTCCTGTTGCCGTGTCTGAAGGGGACTGGTTGACATGCTGAAAAGTGACAGTTCCATTTGGTCATTACAAGAGAAGTTTGTGACTTCAGATCAGATTCGAGATTTATGTCAGGGGTTATTTTGTGTGAGACTTTGTTTGTTCTGCCATGCGTGCCATTTTAAACCTAATCAGATTATTAAGATGCATCCGATTCCTGTTTTGCATTAGCCGTTTAAATATTTGCTTGTTGTTGGTTGTTGTGGGCCCTCTGTCCGCTTCAAAATCTGGATGTAATTGTTGACTGTGATGTGTGAGGCTACACATTATTCGGCAGCGTTTCCATTATGCGCTCAAACTACAAAGTGGTGGTAAAGGCCCTTCACAGTTTGGTTCCGTTTTTGGTATACACAATGTTATTCAAAGTGATTGCAGGCCCAATTTTACATCTCATGTTTGCCCAGGTTTTAAAGCGACTCGGGATCAAGCATAATCAGTCAACTCGATATCATGCACACAGTCAAAAAGCGTTGGAGCATTTCCATCAGTTGTTAAAATCTTTGTTCCATGTGTTTTGTGTGGAGTTGGACAAAGATATGGAGGAGGGACTTCCACACCTGAAGCTGATAACCTGATGAGGCTGTGCTATCACGTGCCGGGTTTAGCCCTAACGATCTTGTTTTTGGTCAGACCTTTGGCTGTGTTGAAGAATATCCTTGTCTTCTTTGGATGTACCATGTAATTTGATTATGTGACTGGTTTTTGGTATCGCTTATATTCCACAGACTGTTTGGCCTGGGGCAAAACACAGGTTGCCTCAAAGAAACATGAAAGCTCAGTATGATCAGAAAACGGGGTCCATTGTCTTCAGTCCCGGAGATTAGGTTCTCGTTTTGAAACCTCTTGTAAGTTCTCTTTATCAGGCAAGATACTCGGGCCCATTTGTTTTGAGGGAGAGGTTTTCTGTTTTTTTTTTTTGTCATTGATCATCATTTGATCATTGGGTTGGAGGAAGTCCAGGCAATTTTGTCATTTGAACCTGTTAAAACTGTACGATCCATCGGTAGCAGTGACGGTTGGGGTGGTTTGACTCCAGCTCTTAGTGTGGATGTCTAGGGCGTGCTCCAGGGGGATGATGGTGTCCCAGGTCCTGACTACAGTGTGTTCGGTAGAAGATTAAAAAACTCTCGTGCCACCTGGTCTGCTTGATTCTCTCCAGTCTCACCTACTGTACCTGCATCACAGAGTTCAGTTGGTCTTCATGCATTGTTCATGACATTGATCGGGGGGAAGCGTGGCCCAATAGACAGCGTTTCTATTGTATGTCTATGGATAAACTCAAATTTCTGGACAAGGAGGTGGATTACATGGCGTGTAATGGTAGTGCAGTTCCGTCATTGTGGTCTTGAGCCTCTCCTTGCATTTTAGTGCCGAAACATGATAGGACGTTGCGATTTCGCTCGGACATGTGTAAGGTAAATTCGCTAACAAAGACTGATTTGTTTCCTTTGCCCAGGATCGATTGAGTGGGTTCTGCAATATTTGCCACCAAATTAGATTTTTTTAACGGAGTTCCTGTCAGACCAGCCCGCCTCGCGACAAAGTTTGATATGACACAAGCAGGCATAAATTAGACAATTGTCAAGTCACTGAATTGCCACCTGCGCCAGTCAAATGCCATCGGACACCTCCTCGCTATGTTGATATTCGCATTCCCAGGCAAAGATGTACTGGGAATCTTGCACTTTCACAAACATCATGATGTGACAGTTTTTATGCTTGAGTGCAGGTATGAAAGTAGAGCCCTTAATGTTACTGGTTTGCTGTTGGATTGTTCGGAATGTACAATCAATAAAAATTCCAAAAGAGTACATTCAATTCTTGGTAATACTCATTGGTCACATCTTCTGTCTCAACAATCTCTGATAGACTATTCTTATAAGGAAAATGAATGAAAACATCCCTCAGTCAAGTTTTCTGTGTCAAGACTATCTGATAGGCTATAATTGTGTTTCGAAAAGAATGCATAAAATAAAATAAGACATTAGATGGGGCCAGAGAGGAATGATTTTTCAAAGATCATTTGAATTCTCCTATCAGGTCATACAGTGTTTATATATATATAAACTCCCCCTTTGAGTGTGGCTTTCTTCAGCACATTTCCGATACTACATCCAAGGGATCTCAACAAACTCACCAGAGGGCCCATCTCGCCTTTCCGACCTGGCTCCCCTGGTAAACCTGGTGATCCCTGAACCGAGAAATAGAAATAATCCGGTGCTTTATTTTCATTCAGAGAATACTATCATTCACATCAAATAAATAGTGATACATATCCAGTGCCGTGAAAAAGTATTTGCCCTCTTCCTGATGTCTGTGTTCTTCGCATATTTATCACGCACAAAGATTTCAGTTCATCAAACCAATTTTAATATCACACAGAGAAAACCCAAGGAAAATGCAAAATGGAGTTTCTAAAGGGCAATTTAATTTATTTAGACAAAAAATCCAAACCTACCTGTCCCTATGTGAAAAAGTATTTGTCCCCTGAACCGAATAATGGGTTGTGCCACCCTTGGCAGCAGAAACGGAAATCCAGCGTTTGCGATAATTGGGGATGAGTTATTCACGTCGCTGTGGAGGAATTTTGGTCCACTCTTCTTCACAAATTTGCTTTAACTCTGCCATATTGGTAGGTTTTCAAACATGAACTTCCCGTTTAATTAAGGTCATACCACAGCATCTCAACTGGATTCAAATGGGAATTGGCCACCCCAAACCTTGATTTTTTTTTTTTTTTTTTTTTTGCAGCCATTCAGAGGTGGACTTGCTCATGTGTTTCATTGTCCCATCAGTCACACCAAGTTGTCCTGGTCCTGAGGTAGCAATACAGCCATGGAACATCATTCTTCACTGTTGGCATAATGTTCTAATCAAATTCTGTGCCATTTTTACACCAGACACAACAGGCAGCACATGTTCCAAAAAGTTAAATTTTTGACTCATCAGTCCACAGAATGTTTTTCCCAAAGTCTTGAGGATCATCAAGATGTCCTTTGGCAAATGTGAGACCACCCTTTTTGTTATTTTTGGACAGCAGTGATTTTCGCCTGGTAACTCTCCTACGGATGCCATTCTTGGCCAGTGTCATTCTTATGGTAGAATGACACTGTGAAGTCTGGAGTTCTTTGGGTGTTGTTCTAGGTTTTTTTGCGACCTCTTTGATGAGTCGTTGTCGTACTCTTGTAGTAATTTTAGCTGGTTGACCGCTCGTGGGAATGTCTACCACTGTTTCTGGTTTTATCCATTTGTGGGTAATGGCTCAGACAGTGGTTTGCTGAAGCCCCGGAGTTTTGGAAATGGCTTTGTAACCTTTTCCAGACTGATATTAGATTTTTTTTTTCCTAATTTCTTCTTGAGTTTCTTTGGATCATTTGTTTCTTGAGATCATTTATGTCATTTCTTGATTCAACAAATGTGGTTCTACGGGGTTGCCTGTGAAATTGAGCTTAGATTTCCCAAAATGTCATTACTTACGGTTTCTTTTTGATTTAATAAGGGGAGGGGGGCCAATGACGTTATCACATCGAGACATGTAGTTTCTCTGTGATATTAAAATTGGTTTGATGAACTGAAACCTTTGTATGTGATAAATATGCAAAGAACACAGAAATCACGAAGAAGGCAAAAACTATTTCACAGCACTCCACACTGTAAAATTGAGACTTGAAGAGGAAACAACACCGCTCATGGCCGTAATTCATAATATGGTACCTTGCAAAGAAACTATATTAAATGTTAATGTAAGATAAAGTTGAGTTAACTTGCAAATATGTGTCACAAAATATAACATTTAATACTTTGCAGACCTATCCCTGCAGAGGTTTACTGACTTACAGGTGGGCCTGATGGTCCTATAGCCCCACGTGGTCCAGTGGTACCAATGTGTCCCTGAAACATAATATAATATATCAATTATTCATTGATTTTTATTATTATTTTTAACGCTTGTTCAGGGCTATCTAGTAGCAATGACAAATGGACTGTGTGTTGTGCTGCTTTGGAAAAAAAAAAACTTTGGCCGATAGCTTATGGTCATGTAATGCACCACTTTGTCATCTCTTGATATAACAGTACATGTAGTTTTTAATTATAATCTAAATCTTAACATTTTCTAAATGTCATTAATCATTGACACTATATTTACAATAATGATATGTTACTAGTTAAGACACAATGTACATTTTTTCATGGAACTGAAGTACTGTATATATGTTTATTATTATAATAGCCTCTCTTTGCTGATTTCCTAGTGTAAATGTTGTTGGTTGTTGGTGGTGGAATTTGGCGCCTGATGATGTGCAATACGTGCGTGCACGAGGACCGACTGCACATTTCACACTTTCATCGAGAGTCGATCAGCGATGTTCTGTGCATCCAAATCGGACATGATCTAAAATTTTGAGACGCCAGAGATAAACAAATTCATTTTACTAATCAAAAACTGTATACTATTTATCCTGCTCATCTAAAAACAACAGAATATGTACGTATTCCAAAGTATTTTTAGTGTACAATTTCATTTTTGCCCTTATGGTTGTTTGTCTCTTTGCGTCCGGTGATTGGTAGGGCGACCAGTTTACGCTGCCTCTCGCCCAGAGACAGCTGGAATAGGCTCCAGCGCACCCGCAACTCGAATGAGAATAAGCAGTTCAGAGATATTCAATATTTAATTTGCATGATTTAATTTTTGTCCCGTGTGACCCAGCAATTGACGAGACACCACTGAGCCACTCCATGATTATAATAAAAATGCTTAGTACATATACAGTAGTAGACAGCCTTATAATGGTCTATTTTTTTGCAGCTGTAATCAAATACAAAGATTCCTGTACATGATTTTGCCACTCTGGTTCTATGGGCATTTGTTAATTCAATATAATGTGTTTTCAAATTTTGCCAGACATTTATGTCAATCCTGTTTTTCTTTTTTTTCTACCTGATATCCTTCATCTCCTGGTTCTCCTCGATCGCCCCTTCCTCCAGGTGTCCCCTGTTTAAAAACAAATGTACTCAAAATAAACTTCAAAATGTTCCATGAACTAATACAGCTTAAAATAATGTAAGGACTATATTAACACTTCAACAATTATATGATCTATGACTAGAGCCTAATTCAGTGGTGTCCAAAAAAACTACCATTTGGGCCATTTGGAAACCAGTGCCTGTTTTTCGTGTAACCCACTGCCCATTTTTTCGTGGTCGTCGGCTTGTACTAGAAATACTGTCACCTTTCAAGCAGCCTGTGTTATTTGACTGCATTGGACTCCTTACCGTGTGATTCCCTGACAACTTCAACAACTACGACTACTAACTCTAATTAATTTGTTTTATATAAAGTGTCATTTTAGACATGCAAAAGTGCAGAGAAAGAAACTATTTCAACAACGTAACATTTCAATTCCTAATTCTTCCGTGGGATAAAAGCAATTTAGTTTCTATTTCCATTACTATTGTTGTGAAGCAGAATTCACCAAGCGTTGGCAGCTCACACCTGCAACATTAAAGGCCACATGAGGACATCATGAACAGCGAGCCTATATAAGCTTTTGAGGCTACACAATTAACAAACCATAAAAAGATTGAGTAACAATCGAGGAAGAAGCAATTTGCCACAGAAAGATGACATGGGTGAAACAATACAAATCCTTCATGTATTTGTATGGATTGGGTAACACTCTCGTTCACTTGTTGGGTACATGTTGAAGCTTATGTTTACTTGCATTTCCCTTTTTAACAGCTATTGCATATAATCGCCAAACCGCACAAACTAAACCATGTCACAGACTCATTTTGACCTATGATATGGATACAACAGTGGAAAAGTTAATATTTTGATGGCATGGGACCTTGAAAGAATCGCATATAGATACACAGTATAAAGTACATATAATCGCTGAGCATATCTTTAGCTACACTGAAAGGTTTTACAATGTTTCATAAATTAAAGGTGAAGAAGTTAAAGTGGCCCTCGCATAAATGTGGTCTTTGAAGGTTTGGACACACCTGGTGTTATTGGATTGGTATAACTTCATCATAAATCCAATTTACAGGCAAATGTGTCTTTGTGGGATTAGAGCTGTCAGGTCTTACCTCTAATTGATGAACTAACTAAGAGGGTGTGTCCTAGAACATTAGTCCATTAAGTGTATGTCATGTAAATGCGTTTACTTTGTGGCAAAAAGCGTCACTTTGATTCCCATAACATTGTTATTATTTTGTTTTTGTTGTCATTTTTTTCTTTTTTTTTTCCGGACGTGTTTAAATGGAATGTGGGGGTTATGACATCAGAAATTATTTTGAAAGCAAAGCAAGACCTACTGGTTCACCTAAGGGCCCTGGATGTCCTGGGGTCTTATTGTCCTCGCCTGGATAACCCTGAAATAGAACAAATACGGTACAAACATAAACTTTTACCTCCCGACTAATGAGCTTGACAGAAGCATAAAATTAGAAAAATGAAAGGTGTTCGGTCCATGTTACCTTTTCACCTTTGGGGCCTGGGGGTCCAATGGGCCCCTGCTTACCAGGATGACCCTGAACAGACACACAAAAAAATCAGAATATGAATCACAATTATTTAATAAAAATGCACACTTCTCAACTTTCAATTACCAAATCTCGTACTGTAGTATGGAAAAACCAAAATGTAGCTCATGACACACTTGACTTTTGAATTGTTTGGAGTTTTATCATCAGTAAGCAGTTGAGGTGATATAATAAAAAATAGAGTACTGAAAATACAGACATAAATATTGGTGATTATTTTTTTAAATGTCGGAAGTGAAAGGATCAGCATGTACAGTAATCCCTCGCCACTTCACGCTTCATGTTTTGTGGCTTTGGTGCTTGGTGGGGTTTTCCAAAACAATGTAATCAGCCGAAGCAATGGGTCCCGGGTAAGTGGGCGCTGGTCCCTTCACGGATGGCACAATTAACAGGGATACATTGCTTCAACGGTGGGGCTGGTTTGCCGATTGGGGAGCCTTATTTTAAAGGTTTTCCAACCCGGTTAGCTGTTTTTTAGACATGTCACAAGGAAGCAGTGACAGCTCAGACGAAGTCTGAAGTGACAGCCAAAACTGTCAGCTCGGTTAGAGTTTCTTTCTTCACTAAAAAAGACTATGGTCTGATAAAAAAGAAACTTTAAACCAATTTCAACTAAGAAGAAGACAAGAAGAACGTCAGAGCACGACCCATCACCATGTTTTTCTCCAATTTAAAAACCTCGGCTACACCAACAGTGAACCTAAAGCCTGTACTAGTCAAGTGACAGCTGCCTTCAACGCCACCAACACAAGTCTATTTGCTTCTCTCAGAAGGCTATTTTGATGAATTACTGTGAAGGCTTTATAATAAACGATTTAAGGATAACCCTACCTTTTGATTCTCACCTTTCACGGGGGATTTCTGGTCCCTATTAACTGCAAAAGGCGAGGGATTACTGTAGACCTAAAATGTCTCATTTGGATTTGTGTTCGCTTTTGGTAATGATTATCAGATTAATCAATTACAAAAACTGTGAGGAAGCCACCAGACTGAGAAAGCCAGTGTCTGAATTTATGGAGACAAACCAGAACAACACTCCGGCATACTGAAGCTCAGGATATCAGGTTATTTGCTTCACACATTTTTGAATCATTGTATCCTAATTCTGTGGCGATGTGATATTTATGTACGGCCATGTGTGAGATTTTGCACTTTGTGCAAATATGTTCATATAAAACCACAAGGAGAACAACTCACCGTATATCCTGCCAATCCCGGCTGCCCTTCCATACCGGTGATGCCAGGCCGACCCTTAAAATAAAAACGAATTTAAAAAAGAACACACAAAATTGTGGCTCAGAGCTTGTGGCTATACTGCGGTTTAGCGAAATATCAACCTGGCCTCAACCACAAGCACATGCTGCGGTTTTACGATGAGCAGATAAATCTTTTCTCTTCACCTAACACAACATGTTTAAAATGGGTTTGGACAAAAAAAAACTGTTTTTGTCAAGAAATGGATTTTCAAGAATGTATTCCCACCACCTGGAATTTCCTCTTATTTTTATACGCTCTCAAGCCTAAAAAAATGTTGTATTTATTCCATTCAAGACTGGCAATTGGGAAACAATTTTGTGACAGTGCTTTACTTAATTGTATAAAAGAAGTACATTTGCATGACTGAGTCCTCATGACCGTTTTTGTTGTACAATGGGCAATGACAATAAATATTCAAATTCTCATTCCAGTTGTATATTTAAATACCCGAGATGCTATCCTGGACGGGTGTCATCGTCTAATGTTCCTCTGTGCTAATTATATTCGGATTACAAACATTGCACTTAACTGATACAGTTTCAATATTTAGGGGACCTGGCGAATTCATTCATTCAATGTTCTGAACAGGCTTTCAACACTTTATCCGAAAACTTAAAATCACATAAAAGGAAGAAGAAGTGGGAACTAACAGGAGGCCCTCGAGTTCCTCTGGCACCTTTTGGCGCCGTCTCGCCTGGTAGGCCGATGTCTCCACGGTCTCCAGGTTCACCAACAAGACCAGAAGGACCTCTCTCACCCTGGGTAAAAGGATGGTTTTGTTAGCATCACATTTGACCTAAAAGGATATAACACACAGGAAATTGAGCTTGTTAGTAATGTTTTCTATTTGGGTACCTTCTTTCCACTCCGTCCCCTATTTCCTGGGGACCCTAGTTTACCTTCTGGCCCCTGTAATGAAAAAATACCGGGCACAAAATCAAGGTTATTGATTAAAGAACACTAATTACAATGAAACCCCACATATTTGTGGGTTGGTGTTCATGAATCCCCCTATATGCACGTTTTGGGGGGAACCTGTCTTCCATTATTAGCTGAAATTGTTTATGACTTTTGTGCTCAGGGTAAAGTTTTAAAAGCACTACTTTGTCTCTATCGCGTGGTAACTTGGTGCCAAGGAACTACAGTCAGTTGAAATGAATTGAGGAGCTTTATTCAGACTGTGCTTCGCTGCTATCTTATAACATCCTTGAGCAATTACAAACACTTGTAGAGCAGGTGTCAATTATTCAAGCATTTTCTGTACTTCACGGCAGATCTCTGTCTTTATCCCTGCAGATGTGTACATGAGCTGTGAGACCAAATGATGTCATATCATCAGGATGAATGATTTTGTGTCACTCTGTGTTCTTTTGTATTTGTTTTGTTGGTAGAAACAGAAGTTCTGACCGGGTACATTTTTATGTCGTTTTTGACGTGTATAAATTGTACAAATGGTCAGAATGTTATGGCTGATTAGTGCATCAGACAGGAAGCTACAATTTTTCCTGACACAAGTGAACTTCTCTGGATCTACAAAACTTCCTTTGGTGTGTATGTAATGTGTTATAGCTCAGATGGCATCCATCAGAGGCGCCTCAATTTCTTGTGTAAATGTAGTAAAGAGCGACCTCTGCTGGTGTACAGTGGCATTATTTTGGCTAGGACCAACAAATGCCCATTTTTTTTAGCTAAAATAAAAAGTTATTATTATGAGTATATGAATTTAAAAAAAAAAACATCACGCATTCAATAAATATACAAGATCTTTTATTACACCAGCATTTATTTCCTTCAGTGTGCAGTTTTTGCTGTATCTACCAATTATGGTTAAAAACATTAACTATACGTACACGAAAGCCCTGTTTCCCCGGTTGTCCAGGTGGCCCTGCAGGTCCCGGGACTCCTTCTATCCCTTTGTCACCTGGCTCTCCTCCTGGCCCACACTCGCCAGGCTCACCCTGAATTGGAGCCCAGACCAAAGTCAAATCAGCTTCAGATATTAAAGCTTGGATACTTATATTTTAACCCTTAGATGCATGAGTGACTGGACCCTACACTCTTCCATAGGTGGGTGAAAAATGACCCATAATACAATCAATGCTTTTTTTAATGACATTTTTGTCATTTTGGTTAAGAATAATCACTTGTATAAAATTTAGTAACATATTTAGGACCATACAGGAATGATTTCAAGTTTGAAATATCTCTATTTTTAATTTTTTAACATTTTTGAAAAATAAAAATTCCCCAGAACAGCAATAGAAAAATGCGTACATCCATTTTGTGTGTGTGTGTGTGTGTGTGTGTGTGTGTGTGCGCGCGCGCGTGTCTGTCTATCTGTGTGTATGCATTGCCTGTTTTGCCTTCTTGTCTCATCACTGTATGCAATTCAGACAAACTACCTGTTTCTGGCAGTGATCATTGCACACAGGTACATTGCATTTCCCACACCTATTGCTGACTTTGCGATCTTCGTTACTTGGGCAGATCTGACACCTTTTTCTCTTTGGTTGGCCCTGTGTATTTCTTTCCTGTGTCTGGGTAGTGGCTTTTGTCACGCCTCACCTTTTCATTGCTTCAATAATTGGGATTTGCAGTTGGGTGCAGCTTTCCAGTCGACTCCTCATGTGTGGTGTGACAAGCTCCTTTGACAGCTCTTTGAGGAACAGCCGTCGTGCATTGGTGATTTGGTGATGCCACTCTTGAAATCTGGGTGCTGAGCCATGAAAAAGGTGTAGGCATTTAGGGTGCTGATGTCAATTATGTTGTACCATCGCACCATGGGCCACCTCTGTGTTTGCCGCTTGCACGTGTAGTTGCCAACCATCTGGTCAATGGTGTCTACACATCCATTTGTCTCGTTGTAAAATTTGATTACTTCTGTTTTTTTCTTTTTGCTATCTTCATCCTCTGCTTTGTCGTGGTGCATCGTACTCAGGAGCACAACAGCTTTTCCTTTCTTTCTGACATAGCTGACCATGGTAAGGCTGTCGTTGAATCCAAACTCTGTGCTGTAAACCTCCCTGGACTTGGAAGGCTTCATCAGAGGAGGGATGTCTGGCTTGTTCTGACGTAGAGTCCCCACAATAGTGAGCTCCTTCTCCAGGAGATGCTGCGCGAGTGGCACACTGGTGAAAAAGTTATCCATGGTGATGTTGCGACCGGTGTTTCTAAATCTACCACACAACTGCTGGACAATGTTTTCGCCCAGATTCTTCTGAACGTCTTCTTCCGGTTGTCTCCCCGTGTAACCTATACCATCTATTGCATAGGGGATGCGTGCATCACAAACCCAGAAGATCTTTAGGCCGTACTTGGCAGGCTTGCTTGGCATGGACTGTAGAAACTTGCACCTACCCCTGAATGACACAAGCTGTTCGTCCACAGTGACACAATCACTGGGGATGAATCGCTCTCTGCAGTTGACCAGGAAAAGGTCCCATACATAGCAGAAGGCTGCCATGTGATCTGTTTCCAGTCGGAAGGCCAATTTGTAGATAAATAATAGTCATGAACGACACACAAACAATTTTATATGAAGATAATACTTACACGTATCAGCTCTTACAGTGTAAAATAATCTTCCTGAGGGGTGACACTTCTGATATTATAGTCTGCGTGGTCCGCAGTCAATGTATTGCTGACAGCCAAAGTCGATTAGAATCAGTGGTTCCCATTGGATTCCATAGAAAATGTACACGGGTCACTATTGACCCATTTATGAAAACTTGGGGTAGCAATACAAAAACTGAAATTTCTTAAAATGTGTAAAATGTAAGTTGAAATTGTAAATGACATTATATAAAAAACATGTTTTTTGAGGAATACCTGGAATATGAAATGATAATAAATTTTCAGTCCGAAGATATTTCAAGAAAAAAACCTCACCAGGTCATTTTAGACCCACATATGCATCTAAGGGTTAAATTGAGAATAAAAACTGTTCTGGCAATTTTTGTAAGGGCATCTTATCACTTTCAAAGCAGGTTCTGACATTGAGTAGACGATTTATTCAATCTATTGTGGTCAAATTCAGTATATTATGGCATTAACACTGAACTATCTTTCATGATTAAAAAAAAAAGAAAGAGGACTGTCATAACGCGCCTAGTTAAAAATAAATAAATCTACCGAGCTGTAATATATAACATGGAATGATTTTATTTATTTATTTATTTTACCTTGGGTCCATCATTTCCTTGAGGACCAGCTTCGCCAGGCGGACCAGGGGCACCCTACAAAGACATTATTTATAAAATACTATTTAAGTTTTACATGTTGAACAATTGAGATACCACTGCAAAGTACAACTTGAAATGCACGGTTATAAAACAACAACAACTGACCCGCCAGACCTCCACCAATTTTTTTAAAATTATATATTAGCTACATATGGCAGACAAATTAATGGCACTACAAAACAATAGTGTCCGAACAATTAATTAATTAATTATTACTTGACATACTGCACAAATGCAGACAATGAAAAAGTGAGAGGAAGAAAAAAGGACAATCTGGTAGGTTGGAAGAGAAGAAAGGAAATGAGAAAGAAATTACAAAAGAAGGGGAAAAGAAGAAATGTGAGAAAACAATAGTCAAAATTGTATATGGCCTTTATAATAACACTGCTCAACAGCAAGTTTTCATCAAAGGTGGCTTTATGTGTTCCCAAATGTATTTGGGATGCTGATTTAAAACATGTCTTCACTTTTTTCTGACAAAGAAGTCAAAAGTGTTGTGAGCGACTGGCTGAGACATCAGTGCCAAGATTTTTACGCCGAGGGAAGCTTGTGAACAGATGGGAAAAGTGTGTGACAGTGCAGGGAGACTACAGTGGAAAAAAAAAAAGTAAGCTTCTCTCTGTATTAGAAGTCCTTCTACCAAAAAAGAAAAAAAAACATATTTATTGAATGACCTTCATATTTAAGAAAGTTATCTACTCTAAAGTAGCGTTCGTTTGTATGAACAAAAATGAGCCTTCATCTGTGACCTGGGTGCATCAGGCAGCATTCAGATATTTTCCATTTACTGTATAAACAGCAAATTTTGCTCCAGAAGTTCCATCAGAGAGGTCTAAAATGCTGAGGTAAATGTCCCTCAAGCAGCAAAGAAAAAGTAACTAAGCCAGTCTGAGCCAAACAGCATTCAGGAATTAGCAGTAGTAATATGACTGCTGATGGCATCTGGTGCTGTTCAGAAAAGCTGGGGAATTTCAACTTTGCACGAGCTGCAACACATTGTAATTCAGTGATAGGTGGGTCAAAGAAACTGTGAAAATATCTGACAGACCTGGAAGGCCATCCTAATTTTTGTGGCAAGTGCCAACAAGTTTGTAACAAGTTTGGCACCACCTACTGTTCAACATCATATATCGCTGACATAGAACCCTGCTATATCTCTAGATTTAGTCAGTATCTTTTTTCTTTTATACACAAATCTATAGTATTGATCAATCCCCACCGTGGGTCAGCTATATTTCCAAATTAGTGACCAATCTAAAGTTCTGGAAATGGGATGCTCTCTTTGATGATCTAATGTTAGTGGCTCAACAATTTTTATTTGTTTTTGTTAGATTTCCTGAAAAGTAAAAAGAAAGAAAGACATACTATTTTTGGCCCATGTTGCAATATCATTTAGGGTATTGTGCATCTTTTCAACCGATGCTGACTCGGAAAGGCTACAGCTTCCCGTACCCTAAATAAGGACAATCAAACCTCAGTTTTCGAACGTCTCTGTTCTCGACCAAATCGGTTTTCGACCAAAAATTTCGAGTTTTTTATGCCTCGGATTACGACCGAAAATCGGTTATCGACCAAAGTGAGCGCACTTGAATGCGCCACTTGACTCCTCTCGCCTTCCTTACACGAGGAAGTGACGCTTCCTCATGTAGCGTTCCATTGTAAGCAGACGTGTTCAATCAAGATTTTTTTTTTAAAAAGATTGTGGTTTCGGTTTTCGAACAAATCGGTTTTCGAACAGCCTTCTGGAACGATTATTGTCGAAAACCGAGGTATGACTGTATACAGTATCCAGTAGAATATGGCTGAATGGGTTGAATTGCTGAACTAATGTGTTCTGGACTCCTATGAGCGTCATATCCAAGAGGAATCACTGTCATTTTAGATATCAGAGTCTGAATTTGTACATATATTTTGAATAAACAAATAAAAACAAAAATCTGATTTCACAGCAAATAATTAAAACGCCTATTTATGTGGAAAATACGAGCAGCAAAATGCCAATGCCTGCAGACGCATTTTTGTTATTTGTTACTCATGCACAAGGTGCTTCACATAATTAAAAGTACATTTAAAAGCATTTACAAATTAAAGATTTAAAGGCATTTCAAAACAAAGTAGCAAAGTATTAGACACAAAAAAAAAAAAACATTGAATGAATATATAACCGTCTTCGATTCTACACAAAGAAAGGGAAGGTTATTAGTATCCCAAACACATTCAAAAGTCTCAAGTTACTCACTCTAATTCCTTCTTGTCCCTGCTCTCCATCGGCTCCCGGAGGCCCAACATCGCCCTATGAAGACCCAACACAAACTTAATCGCGTGCACGTCGGCCGACCTGGACTGAACAACGTGTTCGACTCAGTCAGGCTACGACTAAATTACAGTAGGTACAAACTAAGTGCAAGAGCAGGTTCAAGGGTTTTCCACATTGCTGGAGGGTGCTACACAATGAATATCCAAATATTGTTTTATGCTGCAGAGGTGCCTGCAATAACATTGTTTTACAGACCTTTAGCCCTGGCTCTCCGACAGCACCTGGTTCCCCCTCGACACCAGGCCCACCCTGAGGGAACGGAGAAGAATAGGCATTCAAAATGAAGTCCAACAAATATTAAAATTGATTAGAGAATATTCACAGAAAATTACTTCAGGCCCTTGCTCTCCATCAGGTCCTGCCTCTCCAAGAGGTCCTCTGGGTCCCTACAAGAAAATCGACATTGTAAAATTAAAAAAAAAAAAAAAGTTATAAAGTCATTGCTTGACTTCTTGCAGAAACATGGGAGTACATCGGCGGAACAGACATAATACACAAATCTAACAGGCAACGCTCAAACAAACATAAACAGTGCAAAAGAGGAACCCGATAACATCGACAGAAGCAAGATGAGACCCATAACTAATACCTCCTCTTGCGCTATGGAAACCTCACACCTTAACAAATATTTTTTGATTGTTTGACATTCTTGATTTCCCCGAGGGCTCGGCTGACTTCCAGGAATATTAAAATACTTTGGCCCAGCTCCGAAAGGGGAGGCCTTAGGTATGGAAGTCTGGATGTGTGAGAAATGCCCAGTGTAAAACAAAGGCAAATCTAGAACAATGCCTTTTGTTTTCCACTCCAGCAGTTGCAAGGCTGCTAACAATCCACTTGAAACAACATGCGCATGCAATGACTCTTTTGGTGCACATCAACACAAAGAGTTATTATAGTTTCCAGATGGCTTTCACAATTGGTGGCAATGGGAAAGAAGGCATACTTACAGCCTCACCGTGGGGTCCCCTCTCCCCTGTACTTCCTGGAATACCTGCCTTACCCTAGAGACACGCACAGCATCAGACATGAACTTGCACAATCAGATCCGATGAAGCAACCTCGACTTCTACTCCGCACGACATTCATCATTAGACAAAGACAAACAGGATGAGTGTGTCTGCTATTCCAGTTCTCTTTGATGCTCACACATGGGATGGTAACACACATACCACATGGGCCGTCTTGCAATGCAAGAAGGCCTTTGTTGAAGTCTAGACATTGTGTTGGCAGGCGGAGACCGGGCACTAATTTGAAACAATATTCAGTCTAATATTGACAGAGTAGTCTTACAAACTCAATGCATTCGTCCTAACAATATCAACTGAAAAATGTTGACAGTAGTTTCCATTCACTGAGTTGAGTGAGAGGATAAATGTGCTGTGGTTAGCTGGCTTGAGTAAATGGTGATGATGGAAGAGACTTTTTGAATAACTGAGGTAGCGAAGCCACAGCATTCATCATCGCGTTAATGTGAATCCAGCTTCAATCAATTCTTCAATCATTATATTCATGCAGAAATCAACACAAAACTATCAGGCCTCCAGAAAATGTGTTATTTTTCCCCCAATCACTAGATGGCGCTAGCTATCCAGAGGCAATGAAACTGCTGGGTCATTCTACATCGTATGTTATTTAAAGAAAAAAAAAGGTTTTTCCATGTTCATATTGGTAGATATGACAATTTTGTTATTTTGCAATTTTTGCTTCTTTCCCCTTTAAAATGTTCAAAATAAAAACAAGAGCAATAGTTTTTATCTGCTGCACTGCGCATAATCTCATTCATTACAACATTGGTTAAAACTGAACAACCTGAGGAGAAACACAAAGAAACTATCAGATTCTTGTGTTCACATTGATATTGATACTAGACTTACTTTGAAATGATACACTCTCCGAATTAATTTTTTTGCTAATTTTAGTTTGTAATGCCACTATCAGAGATGGGCAATTCATCCTATTTGGCCGGTCTGTCCTCCGTTCGCGACCTAGGCACCCTTCCGTCATCGTACAACAGGCCAGCACACAATTTGATTTATTGTGAAACAGTGTGGATCACTTTACACACAAAAACTGTAAATTATGAACTGCCGCGAAGTACTTCACCCAGTTAGGGACAATTATAGGGATGGACAAAAACCAACTTCCGTCCTTGCTTAGTCCGTCCTTTTTTCAAAAAAAAAACTTCTCATCCTCCGTCCCCAAAATGGGCCTCTGCCTGGGACGGAGAGAAGGACCGTTCTGTCCCAGAGAGGGAATGCCCTTCTTGCTGGCGTTGTTGCTCTTCATCAGCGATAAACACATTTTCAAACACCTGCACGAAGCAACAGCCATACAAAGCACAGCTACATAAATTGAAGTATCTGTTTAAATTCACTGATATTGTGTTTTAAAGGTAGATTTATTTATAATCCCTGATTAGGTAAACACAATTAAGATTACCGGGAAATAATCTATCCCATATCCATCCAGTTGATGACAGTAATATAAGAATATGTCACAAAAATTGTAGGTTGTTGATATGCAATGTTCTATGAATTCCTTTGAAACATGATTGATGAAAATACACAGCTAATGGACTGAATCATGATTGTATTCCAATTAGGCTGCCTCTCTGGCTACATAGGCCATAAATCAATGACTATTTTATTCATCTTTAATATGCAATCAACACGCACGCACGCACGCACGCACGCACGCACGCACGCACGCACGCACACACACACACACACACACACACACACACACACACACACACATACAAGCAAAACTGAACACACACACACACACACACACACACACACACACATTCAAGCAAAACTCAGCAAATACTGAATAAAGTTCAAGTTTCTCACAGGCTTCCCAGGCGGGCCTCTCTCTCCTCGAACGCCAACTTTGCCCTACAAAGTAAGAAAGAAGCGTTTGGAGAGATTTGACATCCATTCTCTGAACACGTTGCACGAATACACACAACTGACTATGTCATGATCCTTGACTAAATATATATAAATCAGCCATTTGTCTACAGTGTTCCAAAGAAGAAGTCATCTTATGAGTTAGTAATCATTGTGTGTGGTCTACATATGAGCAACTTCTATTTATAGTTTGTTGTGGATTTCATTTTTATTTTCTGACTTCCCAGACTGAGTTCCACCCGCTCATAAAAGTGGCTCTCCTGATGATACTAAACAGACCTTGAATGACTACAGGCTGCTCGGAGGAGCGAAAGTTCTGAGCTGCATTATACGGTATCCTGTTGTGAATAAGAGAGTCAAGCTAACAGGAGCTGAAGCACAAGCCATTGTCTTTCTTAGCTTTTACTCAATCCCATAATACTGAACTTGAACCTAAGAGTTTGGAACGATATAATAACATGTAAATATGTACCTTCAAAGGACACATGCTTGTAAACCAAGGATGCAGGATAATACTTTTTTTAGTTTTCTTTATTTTTTTGATGACACTAGTTATTCTTGGCTGCCTGGCAACCAGTTCAGGGCGTCCCCCGCCAACTACCCGAAGGCAGCTGGGATAGGCTCCAGCATGCCTGTGACCCTTGTGAGAAAGCGGTTCAGAAAATGGATGGATGGATTATTCTTGGCTTTAGATCACAAATGTCAAACTCAAGGCCTCAAGACAGATACAGCCCTCCTCATCATTTTAAGTGACCTTTTCTGCAATGTTTTCATGACTTTTGAATTAGGTGCATTGAAGGAGGAAAACACGCAAAACTGGCTGGATAAAGGCTCTCGAGGAACCGACTTTAGGTAGTATTTTACAATCAAAATAAATTAACTTTTTGACCTCTATTAAGCCATCACGTCACTCATCATCAAGATCTCCACCTTCCACTATATTCTACAGCAGTGCGTTATGCATGTTGTCAATGACAGTTATGCAGCGTCAGAAGATGCACAACTTAGATCCGTCCGCTAGTCCATGCCAAGACCGTTCCTGGACCGAAAATAGTACATAAAGAGAGGTGATTGTTCTCTGAAAATTGTATTCGTAATTCAAATTGTGCGTAAAAATGGATATTCTAAGTCGAGGTTCCATTGTATTTTCCAGCAGTCTGGATGCCCTGAGGTCCCATGCTGCCTCTAACAGGTCAGTCTTGGAACTACAGCAGACATTTGGTTGTGTGGGTATGGTGTGTTGTGTTGTAAACAACACACTACAGGAGCCGTTAAGCACCCAATTGCCATGTTTTTTTCTCTTTTTTTCATTGTAACATGTTGGGTCACTCACATTTTAAAGAATGATAAAGATGTTCAAAATCTTTCTTTTTATTATTACAAACATGTTTGCACTGTGGTTGAGAGAGGAAAATAATTTCATCTGTGCTGTATGTTACACATAGAGCATATCTGACAATAAAAGCTGACTTGACTTGACTTGACCTGTAAGTTTTTACTTACAATAAATCCTGGTTCTCCGTTTACCCCAGGATCACCAATTTCTCCCTGAAAAGGAGAAGATGCCAAGATGAATGAAAATATCAGACACCAGTGACAACAAATCATATTCAGTTTTCACCTTTTTCATCTTTTGTAATTTGGATAGGGACAGCCAAGGTTCCGGGACAGATTTTGCTAAAGTGTGTGTTTACCTTGGTGCCCTCAGGGCCTGGTTCTCCCAGCGGGCCATCAGGACCTCGAGGCCCCTAAGAGTGGCACAATGTCATGAATCAAAGAATGTACATTTTGCATCAAACCGTCACATTCAATTCTACTAGCAAATTCCGAAAATAAAACATTAGAAGTCCTAATGACATTGCAACTGCTTGGAAGCCCCCACAAACATCACTAGAATTGTTTGATCATCTCACAAGAAAAGTAACGGATACAGATGTTTTTTTTTTTTAATCCTATTGACAAACCCCTAAAAGCAGATGTTTTGTTTGTTTTTTCCTAATCCTATTTGCTTGTCTTTTAAATCTGTTTCTTCCCAGGATCTGCTTCCATTTAGACTTTAAGGCAGACCCTTATTCCTCTGATGTTACTGTAATGCCTTTAAGCTTCAGACAAATATGGTCCACTCTTTACCTCACACATATATATATATTATGTAAAATGTAAAAAAAAAAAACAGAATACACATCATTTTCAACATATATTCTTTTGAATGCACTCCAAGGGCAAGCTGATGAATGTTATTTATATATTTGTTTGTTTGCTTATTTAATATTATTTTACTCTCTCATCATGGGCAGTATCGTGGATGACTGGTAAGCACATTAACTTCACAATGCAGAGATCGTGGTTTTGGATTATGCCTGCTTAGGTTTTCTCCGTGAACTCCTGTTTCTGCCCACATTCAAAAAACATTCACGGCAGGTTAATCCAAGACTCTAAATTGTCCCTCGATATAAATATCAGTGTGAATGGTTGTTTGTCGATGTATGCCCTGTGGATGTACACTGCATCTCTCAAGCCCGCAACTCTGCCGAAGATAAGAGAATGGATGGATGGATGATCTCGTTTTGAATTTGATACCTGAAACACATTCCAAAAAGCTGGGACAGGGGTAAAACAAACAAGCAAACTTAGCTATAACAGGGAACACTCAAAAAACAGTGCTTGGAACATTCTACAGGTGAACAGGTGAATTGGAAACTGGTGACTGTCATGATTAGATATAAAGGGAGCATCCCTGAAACGCTCACAAGCAAGGATGTTCACAACCAAGGATGGGTTCTTTGTAACTAAATGCATGAGCAAATAGTTCAACAGTCTAAGAACGTTTCACAATGTGCACTTGCAAGGAATTTAGGCATTTCTTCATCGTCCTTAATATCCTCAAAAGATTCAGAGAATCTCAGAAACCTCTGCATGTACGCAGCGAGGTCGAAAATCAGCATTGGATGCCTGTGAAATGTGATCTATCAGACGGCAGTACATTAAAAATCAGCATCAGTATGTAACACCAGAACACCAGAAAACCATTGTCATTTTTACTCAATTTGTTCTACAAATGCAAATTAGAACTGCATGCTAAGCAAAAGCCATAGATTAACAATACTCAGAAACTCCAGGCTACAGTCCAGCCGCGATGGACTGATGCAGTGTGGAAAAGTGTGCTGTGGACTGACGAGACCACATGTATCATGTTGGGGGAAATCATGGACGTTGTTCTCTCCAAAGAGCAAAGAGGAAACACATGTAATTTTAAGGGAGAACATTAATTCAGGAAATGTACTTACTATAAAATGACCTAGACTGGGATGAAAGATTTTCTCCATCTTTCACCGGACTAGAGTCACATATTTAACATGGGTGCATTATTGTGTACTAGCTAGATGTATGATGTTGATGCTTTATGATTCTCTGTTTTGTGTGTGTGTGTGTGTTGTCACCGTCTTGTGGCAGATAGATAGATAGATAGATAGATAGATAGATATATATATATATAGATAGATAGATAGATAGATAGATAGATATTCCAAAATCATGCACGGCAGTTTAATTGTCCCTAGGTGTGAATGTGAGCGTGGATGTTTTTTTTTTTCTCTGTGTGCCCTGCGATTGGCTGGCAACCGGTTCAGGGTGTCCCCCGCCTACTGCCTAAAGGCAGCTGGGATAGGCTCCAGCACACCCCGTGACCTTTGTGAGCATAAGCGGATCAGAAAATGGATGGATGAATGGATGTCCTACAAAACCCAATTTCAATGAAGTTGCAATATTATGTAAAATGTAAAAAAAAAAAACAGAATACACATCATTTTCAACATATATTCTTTTGAATGCACTCCAAGGGCAAGCTGATGAATGTTATTTATATATTTGTTTGTTTGCTTATTTAATATTATTTTACTCTCTCATCATGGGCAGTATCGTGGATGACTGGTAAGCACATTAACTTCACAATGCAGAGATCGTGGTTTTGGATTATGCCTGCTTAGGTTTTCTCCGTGAACTCCTGTTTCTGCCCACATTCAAAAAACATTCACGGCAGGTTAATCCAAGACTCTAAATTGTCCCTCGATATAAATATCAGTGTGAATGGTTGTTTGTCGATGTATGCCCTGTGGATGTACACTGCATCTCTCAAGCCCGCAACTCTGCCGAAGATAAGAGAATGGATGGATGGATGATCTCGTTTTGAATTTGATACCTGAAACACATTCCAAAAAGCTGGGACAGGGGTAAAACAAACAAGCAAACTTAGCTATAACAGGGAACACTCAAAAAACAGTGCTTGGAACATTCTACAGGTGAACAGGTGAATTGGAAACTGGTGACTGTCATGATTAGATATAAAGGGAGCATCCCTGAAACGCTCACAAGCAAGGATGTTCACAACCAAGGATGGGTTCTTTGTAACTAAATGCATGAGCAAATAGTTCAACAGTCTAAGAACGTTTCACAATGTGCACTTGCAAGGAATTTAGGCATTTCTTCATCGTCCTTAATATCCTCAAAAGATTCAGAGAATCTCAGAAACCTCTGCATGTACGCAGCGAGGTCGAAAATCAGCATTGGATGCCTGTGAAATGTGATCTATCAGACGGCAGTACATTAAAAATCAGCATCAGTATGTAACACCAGAACACCAGAAAACCATTGTCATTTTTACTCAATTTGTTCTACAAATGCAAATTAGAACTGCATGCTAAGCAAAAGCCATAGATGAACAATACTCAGAAACTCCGGGCTACAGTCCAGCGGAGGTGGACTGATGCAGTGTGGAAAAGTGTGCTGTGGACTGACGAGACCACATGTATCATGTTGGGGGAAATCATGGACGTTGTTCTCTCCAAAGAGCAAAGAGGAAAAAGACTATTTGGATTGTGATCAATGCAAGTTCAAAAACCACCTGTGATAGTATGGGGATGTGTTAGTGCCCATTGCATGAATAACTTAATGAATGAATAACACATCTGCGATGGGCCCATTCATGCTGAAAGGTACATACATAAACTTGCCATCCAAGCAATGTCTTTTTCAGGGACGTCCCTGCTTAATTTTTTTTCAGACAATGCCAAGCCACATTCGGAACGTGTTACAACAGTGTGGCCGTAGTAAAAGTGTGCAAGTGTTCGACTGGCTGCCAGCAGCCCAAACCTGTCTCCCATTGAAAATGTGGGGTGCATTATGAGAAGCAGAATACAATAACAGTGACCCCTGCACTGTTGAGCAACTGAAGTTGACGCATCAAACATAAATGGGAAAAAAAAATCCATCAACAGAGCTCAAATAATGAGTGTCTTCAGTTCTCAAATGCATATTGGGTGTTATTAAAAGGAAATGTATGTCACACAAAGGTAAACATGCTCTTGTCCCAGCTTTTTTGAAAAGTGTTGCAGGCATCAGATTCAAAATGTGTGAATATTCAGATAATGGATGGATGAAAATTCATCAGCTTGAACATTCAATATATTGTCTTTGTAGCGTATTCAACTGAATATAGGTTGAAAGTGAAAATGATTATATTCCGTTTTTGTTTACAAATATGTACACAATGCCAAAACCTTATTAGAATTGTGGTTGGTGGCTGTCAGAGTTTTGACTGATTCTTTAGGGATTGTTTCCCATTCAGTATTGAAATGAATTAAGAATAAGAACAGGTATAGTGGCTCAGCTATACGGGAAATGCAACTGCACACAACAAAAGCCCCAGCATGATAAATACTGCCATATGTTTGGCAAAATGTTAACCAAGAAGAAACTACGTGAACAGCAAATAAAAGTCAATCAAAGCAAAATGAACAGGATAAACGGCTATTAAAGAGCACCCTCAGGGTGTGCTTCTCTTAGGTAGTCACAGCAGAGTAGTTTGAACCCATTAACTTTGAGAGAAGATGATGGTGGAATTACTTGACTATTGTTGCTAAATATGCAATAAGCATTCACATACTGAAAATACAAATTAGATGTGTTTCTTCATGGCCACTTGTGTTACTGAGAGGAAACAATTGTTAAATTAAGGTAGCACAATGGTTGTGACTTCTTTGCTACATTTTTTTCATGGCTCCGAGAATTTAGTTTTGAGCAGCAGGTTTTTTTGTCATTAAATATCTTGAATTAAGCACTGATTTTAGTTTGTATAAGCACACCACTAAACTCTTAAAAGTAACATTAGCACAGAATTTTGTTAATTTTGGAATAGACAAAATGTGCAAATTTGAACAATAAATACAACCATGCAAACAGACATGTTAGAAATGCATACTGTACATTCAATTGAGATTTGCCCTGAATGGGAAAGCGTCCTTCCACCCATTTTTCAATAAAGATCGATAACAGGTGAGCTCGTGTCTATCCCAGCTGACTTTGGGTCCCCAGCCATTTGAAGGGGGATTTGGGATATAAGTTAAAAAATATAAAGTGATAGTATAACAAAAGTTAGGATAACAACTAAAAAGCCAATGAATGGCTGATTGGGACGAAAGCCCTCCATACATTGAGCAATGCGGCCGAATGCCACTTAACGGTAGCGCATGGAACGGGGTTCTGCTGCTTCATGTTTGGCCATTAGTTTGCGGTGTGCAGATATAGATATATTTACTCCCAAACTGTAATGAAATCTACATTTGTAATTGCCTAGAGTTGCCACAAGAAGGTGGCAAAATACTATTTTCATTTAGATATGGCAAAGGCACCACTAAATGGATCTCCTCCCCTCATTTAATCACTATTCCTTGGCCCAAGTATGCTATAAAATAGCATCAAAGCAATCCTGTTATCGTAGACAGGACTTTGGCCTGAGCTCAAAAACCTCATAGGGGTGATTTTTGCAACTATCTGAAGATAGGTTACCCATCCCCCACCCCGCTCTCAAAATGAGCAAATTGGCAAATTCATGAATGATGAACCACAAATTTTGAATGGGGTCAATGTGTTTCAAAGACTTCACTTCTTACCCTACGGCCCTTAGTACCGGCACTGCCAGGACTCCCTGTCTGCCCCTGTAGACCCTATGAGGACAAAAAAAGAGCATTAATGATTGGAAAGTTCAACAATGGTAAAAAGTTCGCAATGTCAAAAAAGAAAGTATTTTATCTAAAATTTCACTCCTAAGATTTCACATATCAAGTTAAAATTGGGTAAATAAGACAGAAGATGAATTATACCATGTAATAATTCCACAGTTTGTAAAAGCGGTGTGTATAAAACTTAGCAGATTGTCCCATATGATTCATAAAACAGTTGAACCAACTGTAGAAGCAATGTCAATATTTAGCACCAGTCACTCTCAACTTTGTTGAGGAACCCATGATACTAAACAATGTTGCTTCATTTCCTTCAGTTCTGCACGCAATTTCATTCATGTTTAATTCTAGGCTTTACAACACCCTGTTGAAAGACCAAATTAAATAGAAACTGTGACTATGACATTCCCATGCGCCATGATTGTATAACACATCTTCCCTTTCACCACGACTTGATACGTTGTGTTTAACTGAAAGGCTCTGTTCAGTTTTTCACAATGACCACTTTTGGCTTCTCAAAGGACACTTTTCCAAAAGTGTTGTGATTTGTTAGGATAAGACTTTGCAAAAATATGCTGAACAATAGGGTCTCTAAGGGCCAACATTTTGGCTCCTTGACATTGTGTTAAGGCATACTTGGAACCAGGGAACAGCTCTTTGTTCTAGTTTCAGAGACCTGATGACTGCAGCACTTGAGTGTTTCTTGACCCCAATAATTTACTCAAAATGGTTAAAAAACTCATTGAAACACGAGAATGAATGCATTGATTTCCACCCATACCCTATGTATGAATGCTAAGAAGAAGCGAAATTAGCGGAAATGAGGATGTGGCACTTACAGGTGTACCTTGCATGCCGATGTCCCCAGGACTCCCAGGCAACCCTGGATATCCCTACAGCAAAGAAACACAGCGGAACAAGAGGATTGAAAAGGTACTGTCTGTCTACATGTGATACATATAATGGAATACAATTCAATTTATGAGCTCATTTGTGACTGTAGTTCACGTGAAGTGATGACAAAGATCTAGCGTTCATCCATATTTTCTGCAGTTATTGCAGGGTTTTTCCTGCATTCAAAATTGAGTGGCAGCCGCCTCCAGGTAATTATTGTACCGCCCCCAGCCAGACCATTGATATGGCTCAATAGAGCGTAAAGTTCCAGCTGTGCTGATTGAGTGGTTGATATCCCTTGGCAGCAGCTCCGTATTTTCATTGCAGTTGCAGCGTTTGTGCCACTATGTCGGCGCTATATCAACAGCAGCGCACAGGAAAGACCTGACACAAGTACCGAAAAAGATGCAGATGGGATCGTGGTTATTTCCCTGCTAGTTGATGCTATTGGCATCCTGATTTTCCCTGGCAAATGGTACAAACTGATAAATACAGAGATGAAAGTGGACTTTCCTGAAAATTCCTGAGAATATTTTGATCTCCGTTCAAGTACTCTTCCTCAAGCCATGACCACTTGAACATGTTCCTAACACTCCCGTCTATTGGATTGGATTGGATTGGATACAACTTTATTGTCAAATGTGCTGTATGTGTACAGCACAGATGAAATTTCTTCCCTCTATTGCACGTATGTCAGCTTGCCTGTCTACCTGTTTGAACATTGCGCTTGGGCCGTACCTGGCCGATCACGCATGCATTAGTTTACACAAAACGCTATTCAAATACTCGACATTCAATGATTAATCTTCCTTTTGTGTGCACACGTGCACCCTTTGTGGCTTCCATTCTTGCCGAAATGTCGAAATCTCCGAGATATGGCAAGGCCATGAGAATGCCAGGCGAGGGTGTTACTGTTGTAGCGACGCCACTCGAGCGAAGCGCGCCTCAGCAGTCGATGATCCGACGCTCGAAGTCGGACGGACACATTTTTCTGCTAATCTGTGTGTTTCCCTTTTTGTCCAAATATTATATTTTTTTACTACAACAACTGTCTTGTCCACGGCGTCTTTTATTCGTTCCATTGGGTTTTAGCAAGTGTGTTGATAAAAAGACGAAAATCTCTTTACTGTTACTAGTGTTAGTGCCTCAACATGGCTACGCTCGTGAAAGCAAAACAACGAACTCAAACGCGTGTTCCTTCAATGTTGTCAACTGATATCCGGATTAATTTTAGGCATTTTTTTCCTCAATTTTCCGGAATTTTCATGAACATTTGAAAATCTGGAATTTCGGGAAAATCCAGAGGACTTTCATCACTGTAAATATTATTGATGGATTTTTTTTGTATCCAAACTGGTCGTGTTTATGAAAATAAAAGTTTCCTTTGTGTCAAAGTAACATTTATGATTTCTAACGTTTTTCATTTTTTCAAAAGAGTGAGGTGAAAAGTCATGAGTCCAGGTGAAACTGTCATGATTTGGTTTGGGACCAACAGGTGGCACTGTAGGGCTTCCCCTGCAGCTGCACACCTGTTGGTCGTTATGTAATTATTAGTGCTATAAAAGGAGTCCCGGCACGACCACTCAGGGTCATTGTGGCTGTTTTTGTTTACTGCTATCATGTTTGTTCCGGTCATGTTTCGGTTCGTGATAGTTTTTGCTTCAGTCAGGGTTTTGTTTGTTACTTTGGATTTTGTTTTCTCTGTGTTTAAATACAATTTGTCAAGTACACCCCGCTCCTCCCTCTTGCTTTGTTTTTGGGGTCCACCACCACCTCGCAAATGTGACAGAAACTTAGCAGAGAAATTAACGCAACAGCCAATTTATAAAATGTAATAATTCATGGTGGTGACAACATGAGGAAATTTGGTCTGAAACACTGCTGATAGCGAGGGTCGGAATGCAGGACAGGACAAGACTACACAAATTAATTTCCAATTACAAACATAACACATATCCAATCCAGGCAAATGCTGCCTCCCTTGTGAGACAGCCATCAACCAACTACAGGCTGGATACATTAAAAAGACATGAGGTGACGGCTATTCACAAAGCAGTAGAAGAGGAGGAGAAGTATATTAAAGATGGCGAGACCTAAAAACACTCAACTAATAAAGTTACAAAAATTAAAATAATACAGTTTAAATAGATAGTTGAAGAATTTTGTACTTTTTTGTTGTTGTTTTTTTAACTTGAGGATATTGCAGCGTGCTATTGCAGCACAGGTGTACATTGATCATTGAGTGCTTGAAGGCTGCTTCAAAGTAATCAATGTGTCTCAAACAAAAAAGGCCCCACCACACAAGCTGTGAGTCCATCATTATCCAATGCAGGTTTTAATAAACAAATGCTTGAACATAATAATCGTCATATTCTTATTGGAACTCTTAACTAAAAGTATGTTTCCTGTAAAAGAAAGGGAGTCAGTAGAATTTACAGAGTACATGTACATGCACGTCGTGACGCGTGGTCAGGATGGTGCCACTTCTGCCTCAGTTTGAGCCGGGAAAAACCCTGCCATGTGATTTTTGTCAAAGCTCTAGCAATTCTGATATCAACACAGGATGGCGCAGGTAGCCTGTATCTCAGGTTAACTCGTTTCAAAGTCACAACTGCACACTTGATCTCAAAAGACAAATGGGTGTTCAAAGTCAGTCAAGTCAAATCTTAAACAAAACACCCATTAGTTGTTCCTTGATGGGGCCATTTCATTTCACTGATTTTTATTACCACATCTAATGCTCTATATTGCAATATAATATGCATGTTGAAAGCAACTTAAGTCAAAATTCAGATTGGCTGATCAGTGTGGCTCCACAGCTGGGTATATAATTTGAAACAAATCCGTTTTTTTATTACATATCCATAATAAGAACCCATAATAAGAACTTTATATCAATAATGTTCACGTTTGTAGAAGTTGTTCAGATCAACGTACATCGTGCACGTTTGTGAATTCTCCTGAAATAAATAATAAACGAATAGATAGAGAGATAGATAGACAGGCAAACAAACCAAGTTCTAAATGTAATCACATATAATCGTTGCTGCAGCACTGAAAAACAATATTGTGATTGGATTACTTTTAGAAGTTAAACACAGGGCTCTATATTCATCAACAGAGCAAATGCGGTTCAGCATTAATAACAGGCCCATCTTGATTTTTGTGCCAGTGCAACCATCATTGAGTGTGTCTGGGAATTTGCCAGACAGCTCTGCGCCATTCTGGGTGAGCCGATGGACTGGGGGTGTTTTCTTTTACCCCACCCCAGTGTGCCTGACAATAGGGTGGCACAGGTAGTGTAACACGATCCTGGCAAATTCTGGTGCAGGAAGACAGGTTCTGACCTTTGCGGATATGCATGGTGGATTTCATTCATAAATATGACAACACCATGGATCAGACCCTCTAAACCAGACACATTTCCAGGGACACGACCTCGCTATGCCGGAATGCTGAGCTTGCCAGATACCCGCCTCCCAAATTGGTAAACATACACACTGAGCCTTGCCTTGATATGCAAATCAGGATACGACGGCATTTGCAACACAGCCGAGGTGAGCCGTCTATGAAAATGGAGCTCATGTTGTTAATTATAGCAAGAGGTGAGTGAAAAACATTATAAAAATGGCCCAAATATGATGTGTTAATAAAATACATCAGGATTTTCCATAATAGTGTGCAGAAAACATTGGAAACATGCAATAAAGCACTTAAATCGGGATGAAAGAGAATCTTAAGAAGCAAACAAAAGGTGAGATTGGCCAACAAATAAACACTTGCAAATGGTTACGAAATGAAAACTGAATGTCATGACGAAATAGTTCTCCACTGAAATCAGGTGTTAATGATAGTGCCATAGTTCAAAGCGTTCACATTCACCTGAGCCCTCCACACTGTATCTGACAAAAACATGACAACGTATCCTTACATAAGACGCAAAGCTCACACTCCGAGTGAAACCCATGCACGAGTAATGTTTCAGTCATTTGGCAAGACATTCAGTCACCAGATTAGTCATTCCCACAAGCAGTCAGCGATCATTCAGCCAGCCTTCGATCCAACTAGGTCAGGACTGGTGCCCAGAACTGCTAAGATTAAGTCAATTGAGGATCCTGAGCTGTGAGCCATGCATGAAAGCTACTTTCCACAGAATTACACATGAGATGCACTGGACCAAATCAGAATGACTGGTGAATGATTTCTCCATATAGTTATTATTTTGGGTCCAGGAGAAACATTCCAGGGTGAATACATTTTGTCCTTAGATATTTACACAGTAGCTAAGACCATTGTGTCAAGGCATCATCACAAAACATAAAAAAAAATAATAATAATAATAATTTAAATGTAATTACAGTGCATTTAAACGAAAAGATTTCTCTCTCACCCATCCATCCATGCATCCATTTTCTGATCCACTGTATCCTCACGAGGGTCGCAGGTGTGCTGGAGCCAATCCCAGCCGCCTTTGGGCAGTAGGCGGGGGACACCCTGAACCAATTGCCAGCCAATCGCAGGGCACTCATGAACGAACAATCATCCACGCTCACACTCACACTTAGGGACAATTTGGAGTGTTCAATCAGCCTGCCATGCATGTTATTGGAACGTGGGAGGAAACCCATGCAGGCCCGGGGAGAACATGCAAACTCCACACAGGAAGGCCGGAGCTGAAATTGGTACTTCTGCACTGTGAGGTCAATGCGCTAACCCCTGGATCAACGGGCTGCCCGATTTTACTTTTAGTTGCACGTAATTGAATTATGTTCAAATGATGGAATTTTCTACGCTTTTCCTCAAAAATATTTAAATATGTTCTTTTAACACAGTTTAATCATGTGCAACTGATGTACAAGGAATCACAGATTTTTTTTTTTTTTCCAGGAGGCTGAGAAAGAGGCTCTTCACAATTTGTTTCTGTTTAAATTAAGGATTTGTTTATTGTGACATCTTAAATAAACAGAAGTTAAGGCAAAATTAAAAATTCGTACTCACTTGTGGCCCCTTCTCTCCTGTTGGACCCGTTGGACCTGTCGGACCACGGTCACCCTGGGGGGAAAAAAAAAAAAACTTAAAAAACTCAAGGCCCAAGAATCATGAAACGATGACCGAAGTGGAAAAAAGACAGATTTACATCCTTTCTCAACAAAGAGCCATGAAACTGGAGTTCAGAGGGTCGGGACGACAGCTGGCTGGTTTCGAGCAAGCATGTACTTTGAAGCAGTTGTTGACACCCTGGTAAGTGAGTTGAACACTACACTTAGCATAAATAAGCACCAAAGATGAACAGTCCTCTCTCAAACTCATCGACCCCTTTAACTTGAAAATGTAATGACATGTGATGACTTAGAACTTCGTGTCAAAGAATGATTGGAATCATTTAAAATCTCCAGGAGATATTGCTGAAATAAAATGCATGCTTGTTGCATAACACGAAAGGAATTTTCACACTGTCAAGGTATGATTGGTGCTGACAGAACGAACGAGGGTGAGGTTTTATGCTTAGGAAGAATCAACTGATACCCGAGCAGCTTCAGAACATGTTCTGACACACACAGTGCTTCTGACGCCAAAAGGAGGGGGGAGAAACTTTACAATGGAGGGAGGACATACAGTGGGTCGGAAAAAAGCAGAATCAATCATGGACTATGATTTTTATTTGTTCATTTAATCAGAAAGGTTAAAAATGAGCTTGAACCTTTTTCCTTGAAAGGTGCAAAGTAATTTTTTGTGAGAAAAATACATTTAGCATCAAACAAAATGTTAACATGAGCATTAGTGTAGTTATTGAAAATGGATGTTCATTATTCCATACAGATCTCTCTGTTTTACAAAGTAATTGGCAAACACAGGTGTTCACTTCATTTAAAATACTGAAGCAACATGCACTGTTCTCTTTTCCTCAAGTTGCATTTTTTTTTTGGGGGAGAACAGCAGCAGCAAATCTCTTCAAATGAAAATAGGAATTCACTAAGTTTGGACACATCAATGACACCATCATGCTAGCACTGCCACTGCACCCACACCCACACACACACCCACACACACACACACACACACACACACACACACACACACACACACACACACACAGCGCAAAGTTCTGCTAACGTGACACAAACTGCTTTGCTATGCTTTGGTTGTAGTGTTTAAACTGTTTGTAGTTTTTGAAATCTCTCTCTCTCTCTTTTTTATATATCTCTCTCTCTCTCTCTCTCTCTCTCTCTCTCTCTCATATATATATATATGAATTAATGTCCATTGAACAGAATATGTGCATTAATTCAATCAACTGTTTTCACCTGTTTTAGTGAGCTGTCAAACGATTAAAATATTCAATCAAATTAAAAATGCAACTGTCATAATTAACTCAAATTCACTAAAAATTCATCGTGATTACTCACGCATTTTTTATTGTTTCTGAATGTCCTTTTATATTTTTTTGTCCTATTTTTCCCCCATTTTAATGCTCTCCTCAACATGGAATCATGAATCAGTTTTCTATGTGCAAAATGCAAATATTTACTGAAATAACAATTTCGATTTTCAATTTTACATGAACATTTTTCACTTGGAGCAGTTATTCACACATAATCTCTCACACAATATTACTGTCCATCAACAACAGTGAAAAAAATATTTTGTCACACAACAGCTGCTTTAACAGCTCTTTTTATGGAATCAAAACAGAGCAATATAACATTATAAAGTGCACATCTATGGTAAACTAGTACTCAGCCTACAGTGGATTTAAGCCATGGTTGCATACTTCGTTTTTCTCAAGTTTGCTTTGACACAGCAGTCAGGCTATGTTGATTCTGTTGGTCCTTCTTGCGTGGAAGTCTCTCTATGGTTTTGTGGAGACATCATTTCGGATAACTGCACTTGGTTCGAGGCACAACACTGGAGACGTTTTATTTTCAGTGTG
>NW_017806073.1:561300-585629 GCF_001891065.2 Hippocampus comes
CTATATTTTGTACACTATAAGGCGCACCTAAAAGCATTCAATTTTCTCAAAAGCCAACTGTGCGCCTTATAATCCGATGTGCCTTATACATGGATCAATATTCTGATTTCTTGGTTGTAGTATTTCAAATGTTCTGTAAAGTGCTTTGTTACAGCTGCAGCGGTTGTGGAGGCTGGAAATAAATGAAGCTGCATTGTATAGTATTGTATTCCTTTTAGCATAGCTCTATCTAGTGGATGCATAATCCAACCGCAACCACTATTGTCACTTCTATTCTATGCGCCTTATAATGCGCCGCACTCTATATATGAAAACAGTTTTAAAATTGGCCATTCATTGAGGGTGCGCCTTCCAAAGCGCCTTATTGTGCGGAAAATACGGCATATATATATATATATATATATATATATCAGCTCGCATAAGTGTAAATGCATTTGTATACTTGAGTACGTCTACATGTTGACTTTATTCCTTTTCTTTTCAGAGTGAGATATACTCAATGAATGATATTCGTACATTGATTAATATCTCAAGTAGTACAGTATTTTTTGTGTGTGCGTGTGTGTGTGTGTGTGCGTGTGGAAGGGGATACAGTTGGGCAGTCCGCAACCTTTTTTTTGGCATGGACTTGTTCATGGGCTGACTGATATTTTGTCTACCGGCAACCATCCATTACATTCCTGCCGTATTGATAACATGCAATTGGGGCACATATGCTCCGCTAAAGAATTATCTTTTTTTTTTTCTCTTCTTTTAAATATAATATATAAATATCTCCGCGACCGGGTACTGAGTGCTCCGCGGACCGGTACTGAATACGTGCTTGCAGACCAATGTAGTCAGGGGCCTGTGCCCTGACAGAGCTTTGAGCCTAGCAACGCCCCTGCCACTACCATAACCTTAAAACTAAAGGGCAATGGGAGGAGGACAGTAATTGTGTCACACCCACGACAATATTTTTGTGGGGATGAGGATGTAGTAAGAGTGTTGACTGTTTATTTAAGTGATGTCTTCATGGGCCTCTGGGGCCTGAATTTATGGCTGCTTAACACAGGCCTAATTACAAGTGTCTGCCTCTGAAAAGCAACCCATTGATGCTGAGTGACAGCATAATGAAAGCTAAAAACACTCCTTACCTTTTCACCAGGACCTCCGACCATGCCAGCTATCCCTCCGAGGCCTACAAGACCCTAGAGAGAGAAAACATGGTACTGAGAGAAAGTCGGCTATGCCAATGTGAGAGTCTGATCTTCCCTCATCTAAGAGTTATTTCCCAACCTCTTATGACAGTTGGAATGTGAGAGGTCATAGTCTGCAATGTAATGCTTTGATAAGCAATAAGGTGGGGCTCCTGGCAAGGAAAAGGCTGTGATTTGACCCATAAAGTGTGAAGTCTTCAACTCACATAAATTTTAAGAGCTGACTAAATTCATGTTGACTTCATTTAACGAATCACTTAACATAAGAACACAACCAAGTAAAAACAAATTCGTAGGAAGTAAAATGACAACTGGTTTTCTGACATTGTAATCCATTTCTGTACAAAATAAAGACAATTTGGAGAAGAATAAAAGCACACAGTACAGAAAAGGGGCAATAAAGCCGTGAGATTAATCCTATCCTTATGGTCTATATGTTTGTCTCCAAAACATTTGAAATGCACCATATCATCTCACAGCTCAAACAACCTAATGCAGATAATGTCTCTATAACGTGACATTAATATCAACAGAAATGTTGTTTGTGTCCCATTAAAATGATGTTTGGCATTTTCAAAGTATTTTGCCACAAGGACAGATTCCACTGTTCATTATTTCCAACCGCATACACCCATTAATTTACAAAGGCCAATGTTTTGACGTTTTCCTAGCCAACGCTATTTGCCAATTTACTGTCAGTGAGTTGAGAAAATAAAAGCCACCCACCCCCAAAGAAATTTGAATCAAAACCAGATACTTGGGATTTACAGATAATTATCAGGGACAGAATAAATTGGGCTTTCCATCCCTTAATCCATGTTCCACATCTTATCTGGTACTGCTGTACAGGGGCAAGGCAAATGGTGGCATGGCCTTTCTCTCCCAATGTACTCCGGCTTCTTTTTGAACACCCAAGGCATTCACCAGGCCAAATGAACTACATCATCCAAGCAGAGCAGCAGAAGAAGTCGAATAAAAGCCTCTGATTACTGCCCATGGGAGTAGAAAACATAATAGAATAAACATAGCAGTGTCCCAATGTGTTTAGCAGTGGTGTGACAACATTCAAAATGGGCCACACAGGAACTCTTATGGTTAATGGCAAATAAATACTCTTTTAAAAAGAGTGCTTGAGGGAGGGAAAAACTCAAGCTAATGTAAATATTTAAGTTATCGGTGGAGTTTAACCACTTCCAGATCACATTTGAGAGGTGGAATGTGGTCTCAACCAGTGTCAGCCTCTTGACAAGAGAATCTTATGATGCAAATTACACTATGGGTCCGATTTTCAAAGACAGGTGCATGTGCGCTTGGCGTAAAAACGTACGCATCTTCATTTTCGTGCCAGGGCTAGTCCAGTTTACTGTGTTAGGGAATTTGGCAGACAGAATGCAATGATGGATAGATATATGGTTAATAATAAGAATATTAATACAGTATTCATTTTTTTGTCGTCTCTCGAGCGCAGGTGTGTTAAACTCATTTTTGTCACATTGTAGTTATGGTTTCCTTCGGAGGGCCATTATGACAATGAAACCAAATAAAGTGTAGGATCGCCTCATATTACATGTACACAACAAAACTGGTGAAACTAGTTTTTTTCATTCAGGCATCAGTAAAAACTGTTCAAATAGTACATTTATTTTAAAGGAGGATCGGGAACAAAAAAATGCTTGAAATATCTCAAGATTTTTAAAGGTAAAGTAATTGCAATTTTGGCATTTTAAGCAAGAAACATGAAGTAAATTCACAAATTTTGCTTTCGAGTTTTTCAAAGTAAAAACAGCTGTGACCAGCTAGCCTTTGCGGATATTTCATTTTGAAGTTATTCAATTATTATTTGAAGTTTAACCTTTTTTTTTCAAACAATGAACTCATTGATGGAGAATCAAAAAAATTAAAACCAACTCAAATATGGTCTTTTACTCCCCAAGGCAACAAGATTTGTTACCAGATAAGTGCACACTCTATTTATTATTTTTGCTACTGTTCTGTCCAATTACTCTATTGCTTTACGTTTCGCGCTCGAGTGAATGTGCGCTAAAGCATGAACCAGACAGTAGCATAAAAGGTGTGTTTCGGAAAAATATACGGTACTGAGTGAGAAGCAGTCGAAGACCACAAACAGACCCCTAAGACCTTGGCAAATAGTTTAAGATCTTCTTGCCAGTCCTGAGCTCAGCGAAAACATAAAGTTTGACTTATGTTGCACTAGCTAAGGGGATTTTCTTGTTCGATGCAAGCAAGAAAAGCAGCGGCGGATTTAGAAGCAGGGTGTCTTAGAAGGGATGCAGCCCGAAGGCTTTCTTAAAATTGACCACAAATCCCTTAATTAGGACAAGAAGTGGAACCTGTATCATTTACCAGACGGAGATGCTTTTAAAGAGTTTCGTATGGCAGAATCTATAAGATGTGAGCTTCACCGAAAGCTGTTTTTTTTTTTGTTTTTTTTTTAGTTGTTGCTCCAGTTTATAACCGTTGACCTTTGCAGCCTGTTTCTCATGCCCATACATTAGATAAGTGCAAAGTGAGTTGCTGACAGGAAAATGAAAGCGGATAGGTTGACATAAACTAGATTTCAATGGACTTAAGAAGTTTACAGTTATTTTGGTGTACTGGAGGGGAGATCTTAAATGGAATGCGCTAGCTAAGGCAAATAAAAAAAATTAAAGAACAACAACCTCCAGTTAAATTTCCTTTGAAGCATTTTATGGAACACTTGGCCAAGTGTGCATGCCTCAGTCAAGAACGGTCTTTCTCAGGTCTTATGCATTCACTTAATTTGTAAAGTGACGCATCATCAGAGCCCCCATGTGTTGAGAGCTTCAAAGTCTTCTCTCTTCTGTAACCACGTAATCCTTATCATATGTGTACCGCAGTGACTAATTTCAACTTGGTGGGCTTGGTTGCCTACAATGTACAAAACACAAATATTAACATAAAGGGAATGCACTCTCAAAGTGAAGTAAAGTTTTCTGTATTAAACTAATACTTTCTGGAATAGTAAATACATCAAGTGGCAGTACTTGTGATGGCTGATTTTATTTGTAACAATGTTGCAGAATATTTTGGGATTCAGTGGAGATTATATGTGGACATCCACACCGCATACAGTGTGTACAGCCACTGTGCACATGATGGCAAAGTTGAACAAACCAAGCCAAGTGAGGAAGAGAATTCCTCAGCATGGTATTGAAATGTGCTGTTCTGCCAAAATCAATTAAAAAAAAACAAACATGTATTCATATTTTTTTCTTTGAAATGAATGCGGTCCGGTGTTGGGCACACACAACAAGTCAACAAAGACAGTGGCATTTTCACGTTTAAAATGAAGGGCATACTTTCGACATTAGCTCCACATGGCAGAGTTAACGAAAATCGACAACAAGAAGAGAGTTAATGAGTGTCAGTCCTGCGTATTCCGAGTGAGGAAGCAACTCACTTGTGGTCCGATTTTTCCAACATTTCCAATGTCCCCTTTCTCTCCCTGGAAGAAGGAAAGATTCAAAAGCATCATGATTAGCTTCCTGCAATTAGAACATTTCTTTTGCGTGCAACCATCCTGCCTGCTACTAGCTCGGGGCTCAAATGATATTTCAAGTCTGAGCAAAGGAACACACACATCCACATAAACTGAACTGTATGTTTATGTGTGTTGTTTGTAACTGTGGTATGACAGATGGGAAAGCCAGGAAATATAAATATATTTTTTTTAATTTAGAGCGTAGAACACAAAACTAATGACAGATAAAAACAAGTCTGGATTTTGTTTCCTAAAAATAGAGTACTTTAAGAATAAAACCCATGCATGTTACAGTGAATGGAAGGGTCCTCCTTTCTTTAATCATAAATGCAAAGCAAAGCTGAATGAGACTTTTTGACAATGAAAGTGGAACCAACAAAAAAAGTCTTACATTACAACTTTTCTCTCAAACAATGCTTGAATGTTTGTAGACAAAATGGGATCATGCAGTATTCACAGTACGTGCTTAAATATTTGGGAATCACAATACAGCAATACACCCACCAGCATGCTCTGACTCTACTATACAGTTCAATACATTGGCAAATAAGTGTATGTGAAATGTATGTGAGTGTTATGTGTGAGTAAAGCTCTTTGAGATAAGTCACCGTATGATGTAGATAAACTGATATATAGTGCACTCCATTAAAATTTTAATCAAATTGGAATTTTCATCTGTTGGACTGTTCCTATTTTTATTTTTTTATTTTTTTAAATTGGACTGATGGACCAATGTGTGGGGTTCGAGTCTGGCTCCGGCCTCCCTGTGTGGAGTTTGCATGTTCTCCCCGTGCCTGTGTGGGTTTTCTCTGGGTACTCTGGTTTCCTCCCACATTCCAAAAACATGCATGGCAGGTTAATGGAACACTCTAAATCAGGGGTGCCCAAATTTTTTGGAATGAAGATCGATTTTTCGATCAACCAAGCTCCCGCGATCGACCCATTACCGCGCACGTACATACACAAGGACACCATGATGGACAACATCCTGACACGAAGGCATGCGATGCACTTTTGCAGGCTGTTAATTATCGTAGCTCACACGTACCGTTTTAAAGTGCTTTCCTCGGCCCTATTCTTTGACCGTGCCTTCGGGGAACTGTACACGAAACAAACTGAATGAGAATAATGATAACGATAAAATATATAGCACAACAGCTCTGATCACAAGCTGCAATTGCAGACTGCTGAGCGCTAACAACTTCCGGTGACGCAGGTCATGCACCACCGTAGTTTAAAGATGTACCTACTTTATTTTGTTTTATTTTTTTAAATACTTTTTGTGAAAATGAGACTGATAGGATGATTAGGGTGCAGTGTACATTAACACAAAAAGATATATTACTAACATGCACAAAGAGGCACAAATTGTTTTTGTTTTTTTTTTTTCTCCTCTACACCCCTCGCGATCAACTGGGTACCAGTCCGCGATCTACTGGTCGATCGCGATTGACGCAATGGGCACCCCTGCTCTAAATTGTCCCTAGGTGTGAATGCGAGCGTGCATGATTGTTCATCTGTGTGTGTTCACCCAGTTCAGGGTGTCTCCGCCTACTGCTCGAAGACAACTGGGACAGGCTCCAGCATGCCCGCGACCCTTGTGACGATAAACGGATCGGAAAAAAATGGATGGATGGTTCTGAGGTGCCAGTGAGATTTACAACTGGTAGCATTTGACACAGGTTGAATAAAGAGAACCATCTAGATTAGACATAAAGAAGGCAAGGCAGGGTGTATTTCATACACAAGGTAACTCAATGTGCTTCACATATGAATCATTAATAAATACATTTAAAAACAATTACAAACAAAAGAACGTACTGTAGTGACTCCTATTTACATAATTCACCACCAACTGCAAACGTGTGAATGCAATGTTTTCATATGCTTGTTAGAGAGTTCACGATTATTTGGTAACGGGGTAGAAATAATCGCAGTCCCTTTAAGGACCGCCATGTTAGTCTGTTTGTTGCTATGGAAACTTACTTTCGGCGGGTCTCGTTTGGCGCCGTGAGTTTTTTAGGTGAAAATAAAAAAAAAAAACAACACTCTCTCTCGGAGTGCGGACGTGAGAAATTGTCGCTTTCTTCGAGTTTCTACAATTTCCACAGTACTGTATTTTCTGCACTATAAGGCGCTTCGGCGTATAAGGTGCACCTTCAATGAATGCCCTATTTTAAAACAGTTTTCATATATAGGGCGCACCGCATTATAACAATCAAATAGTGGCTCAGGTTGCATTATGCATCCACTAGTTGGAGCTACGTTAAAGGGAATACAATACAATACAATAAATCTTTATTGATAGAGAGCCTTCACAACCGCTGCAGCTGTAACAAAACGCTTTACAAAACATTTCAAATACTATGTCCAAGAAATCAACATAAATACATCTATCAGGCGCATCGGATTATAAGGCGCACTGTTGGCTTTTGAGAAAATGTAATAATTTAAGATGTGCCTAATAGTGTGGAAAATACAGTAATACATTTAAAAGCAAAGTAAAGTAAAAAAAAAAACAAAAAAAAAACACTCTGTTTTCTTTCATGTATAACGACCACAATTTTAGACCTACTAAATATGTAGCGTGGCTTGAAATAACGTTACTCTTGTTCTTTCGGAGTAAATAATCCTAGCTACACATTCATGCATAAAAGTTGTGATCACATAATTTTGTGACTCAAGTAAGTTAATGTATTGCATGTTCTATTGTTTGTGTTGCTGGATTTATAGCAGTTTGGGGAAAAAAAAGACACTTAACATTGCTGTGGGATTTCAAAACGATAAGTGCTATTATAATAATCATCATCATCATCATTATTTTTCTTTTTTTACTAGTACTACTTCTACTATTACTACTACTACAACTACATTACTTTACAGTTTGTTTCCAGACAGAATCATTGAATTAAATTAAATCAGCATTATTTTAATAGGGGAAAAGTAATATTGGTCAAATTTGCTGGCCTTTTTCACAGAACAATCAAAATGGATGTATCACATTTTGGAAATGAGCTCTTCATATTTTTTGGTGGATCACATCTACCGATTTCGAAGAGTCATTTTTGATCGAGTCACAAATACAAAGTATCAAAATATTGCATAAACACGAGATTAGGAAAATAGACTCACCAGCAGACCATCTGGACCAGGTTCACCCATTTGGCCTTTCCTTCCAGGTCGCCCCTAATATGACACGCAGAGCGCAGCACACATTCAGGAACCATAATCATGCCTCAGATCATGAATTCTTTATCACAGATCATTCCATCTGCTTGCTGTATATACACTTGCATTATTCAAACTATCTGCAAGAATCTCATTGTGAGTGTATACAGGATATTTTTGTTTTTGAAATCATCTGATAGTTCTTACATTTGGACCAGCGTTGCCAGATGGGCCAAGCGGTCCTTCTTCACCCTGCAAGAACACAGCACACAGTACATAAAGTGATATCCACCAAAACATGTTCACACACACACCTGCACGCACACACACCTGCACGCACACACACACACACACACACACACACACACACACACACACACACACACACACACACACACACACACACACACACACACACACACACAAAAGTAATCTCCACACACACACACACACACAAAAGTAATCTCAAGAATAAAGAACTTGACTCACGCTGGTATGTTCAGCGATTATAGAACGAGAACATAACCCTGTTGTCACATGTCTTGAAATAAATGATGATTTCAGCATTACGCATTACTCATCTCTCAATCTGGACTACAAAAGTTGCTTTGCTCTCACAAAGAGAGAAATCTGGTATGCATACTGCAGCATAACTCAGTGCCTTAAAATAGTCTGCTCATTTGATGAAGTAGCTCAACATAGTTGTATTTCAGTGTATACAAGCAACACTTAAGTACAAAACCGGAAAAGATGTGCTTCGGTCTCTTTTTTTCACTGATGCTATTCGGTGTTGACACTGACAATGTCTCGTCTCTTCTGGAAGCTGCAATATTCAGCACTTGTACAGTGGCCAACAGTTTTTTTTTTTGTGTTGTTCCCCGCCACCCGGGACTGGAAAACATTCAGGTCTGTTTTTATAAGTACCCAATGTGATTCATGACCTCACCCAGCGGAACATGTTCCAAGAGACATCTTAGACAAAAGAGATGTTAACACGAGACATGTTGTCTTACCTGATATTTATCTTTCTGCACACTAGACTTGAATGGAATTTTTATTTTTGGATGAACTGAGTTTTCCACTTATTGTTACAGTGTCAATATTATTTTTAGATCAAGGTATTGAATCCTCTTACCTGCGTTCCTTGTGGTCCTATCGGGCCTTGAACACCCCGAGCACCTTGTAAACCCTGCAATTACACATTAAATGAATGGTACGGTTTGTGTGAGTTCAAAACAGACACACAGATGTTGCCATACCTTTGGTCCAGGTGGCCCATTGGGCCCAGGCACTCCGATGTCTCCTGGAAAACCCTGAAAAAGAGCTGAGTGTGAGTCCAGCACTCTAATTTTTGTATAAATGTGTAGGTCATAAATTTACAAATGCCAAAAAGGGTTTATTGAAGAAATATTGTTGAGATGAAATCAGTATTTTATAGTTCAAGATCTTTTTGAGGGTGGCCCGGTGGAAGACGTACTGGTTAGCACGTCGACCTCACAGTGCAGAGGTTCAATTCCGGCTCCGGCGTCCCTGTGTGGACTTTGCATGTTCTCCCCGTGCCTGCGTGGCTTTTCCCCAGATACTATTTAGTCTTAGAAATTCCTCACTGAGAAATCCCAAATCATGTGCCTGAAGAAGAGCATCTGTCTGCTGACCCTACTAATTAGCCTTCAGTTCTGACTGAATTCGGACACAGCTGATTTGCAGAGGACCGAGTACGGACCTGCAGACTGGAAGAAGTTGTAATTTATTTTTAGATCTTGTTTTTTTCTTCCTTGTGGTTACGTTTTTGTATTTAAGATTATATTGAATAAAATATTGTTGTGTTGGTGGCAAGGTTTGGGGGTAAGTCCATTTTGTGTGAGGCCGATGAGGGGTGAGGGTATGGGGGTTGGTGAGAAGGGACATCGGCCCGGGTAGCAAATCGAGTCAAGACCGCCTCTGAACATAACATGTACTTTGCAACATCCACTTGATATCTAATCTTGGATGGAATTATCAATTTGATCTTGGTCTTGATTCGATTGAAATCTAAATTTCCTTCACGATGCGCGGTCGATGTAATTTTCGATGTAACTTTGAATATCTTTGCCTCTGGAAAGTGGAACTATATCTGTTGTTCGAATGATTTTTCAACAAAATACACAAAATAACAGAAATTAGACATTCTTCAGGCAATGAGCATTTGTTACAAATCTAAATGAAACCTTTTCTGTAAATCTTTCCACAACGATCATGTCCTTCTATTCTCATAAACACCGGAAGCAAATTTGAAAGTACCTCTGGTCCTGGAGGTCCTGGTGAGCCTTGTAACCCGACTTCTCCAATTCTACCCTGTTGAAAAGACAGAGCTCAAAGAAAACAGAAACTGCAATTTCTTCAGAAACTTCATGTAGTGTATATGATTGTCTCCTAGTATTCACATCTTAAACAGCAACAGCCCATATTTTATGATTGTTTAGTTATGTTTTCAGATTGGTGACACGGTGGGTGACTGGTTAGCACGTCCACATCACAGTACAGAGGTGCGGGTTTGATTCTGACCCCAGCCTTCCTGTGTGGAGTTTGCATGTTCTCCTCGTGCCTGCGTGGGGTTTTTCCGGGTACTCCGGTTTCCTCCCACATTCCAAAAACATGCATGGTGGGTTAATGAAGCACTCCAAATTGTCCCTACGTGTGAGTGTGAGTGCAGATGGTTGTTCAACTTTGTGTGCCCTATTGGCTGGCAACAAGTTCAGGGTGTACCCCGCCTACTGCCAGAAGACAGCTGGGACAGGCTCTGGCAAGCCTGCCACCCTTGTGAGGATAAGAGGATTAGCAAATGGATGGATGGAGGTTTTCAGATTATCTCAAGTTATATATTATCCCAGCTGCAACGAAAGGTTGTTGAGGTTATCCTACTGCAATGTTGCAATGTGATTGAAGATGATGATGAACATGATTCAAAAGTCGTGACATCATGGTGAAGGACTCTCAACTCTACTCTCTTGTTGTCTCAACTACCAGCCATTACTTGTTTATGATGTTTCTCCCACTGGGACAACTTGATCCACGACATCAGCCACAAGTGTAAACAACAGCAGAGTATTTACCGGTAAATATTTGTCTTTTGCCTTGTTACTCTGAAACACTGTAGTGACTATTTTCCCTGTGTTATTAAACGAATCCACGTTTGCTGTGCTGGTGACTTAAGGATTTTGCGTTTAAGATGCTTTGATGTTGTTTTGTGATTGATCCAGAAATATTACAAAAGTGGTTCTCGCAGGGGCAAACCATCACCATGACTGCGCACAGACAAATATGGCATTTGTGTTACCAAGTAATCCAACAGTAATGTGATGAAGGTCATCTATGGGTGAACCAGATGCTATGTACTTACATTAGTTTCAAGAAACTAATTATATTTCAGCATTTACTGCGGCTGAAATATTCTTTTACACAAATGAACACAAACTGCTTCTTCCAAAATGCATTCCTCTTCTTTCTTGCCTTGTTTCTGTCACTACTGAACAAATGAAAGTCTGTATTGTGGAGTTGTGAAAATTACCAAGAAATGTTAGTTTACAAGCTAAGAAAAGTTCTGCAGATGTGTTTACATAGCTTTGTCTATAAAAGCAAACCGGAGGAAAACACACAGCCACTGACTTAAAACATACCGGTGGTCCAGGCTTTCCTCTTGGACCAGAAGGACCAGCTGCACCAGAAACACCCTTGAAAGACACAAACACAAACACACACACACACACACACACACACACACACACACACACACACACACACACAGTCATATCACAAGGACACCGGGGACCACACTCTGACTAGGATAGCATCAAAATGGATGATGGCTTCATTAAAATATAGATATATAAATAAATCTAAGCTCCAAAAGCTAAATGATGTATATCGCACATACCTTGTCACCTCGGAAACCCATCTCTCCTGGTTCACCCTGTTGTCCCACTTCGCCCTAAATTTCACAGCATCATACAGAGATATAACAACACAAAACTAACAAAGAGACCATTGAATAGCAAGCTGATATTAAGTCAGTGCACATATGATCTCTGCGACAGATTCATGCTTCTACATGCTTGGACGTTAATGCAAAAAAAAAAAAAAAACAGTGCAACCCATTTCCACAACATTTGTGTAGGAGCTCTAAATGAAGCCAGCACCTGAAGTGCACGTCATTTTTGGTGAGTTTTCTGTCTCCTAAAACCATGAAGGGTATCTTATATTTTCAATCTTTTTTGCTTCGTTAGGTTTAAAAAAAATTGGGGGAGTGGAGAACCGTGTGAGCGCCTGATAAATAGTAGTGTCTGTGCTAATGGACAACCTGTCGTGTGAGCAACCACGGCTGTGTGCAGCACATTCATCCATCCATCCATCTATTTTCCAATCCGCTTATCCTCATGAGGGTCGCGGGGGGTGCTGAAGCCTATCCCAGCTGTCTTCAGGCAGTAGGCGGGGGACACCTTAAACTGGTTGCCAGCCAAGCACAGGGCACACTTAGACGTACAGTACAACCACTCGCGCTCACACTCACATCTAGGGACAATTTTGAGGATTCTATTAACCTGCCATGCATGTTTTTGGAATGTGGGAGGAAACCGGATTACCCAGGGAAAACCCACACAGGCATGGGGAGAACATGCAAACTACACACAGGAAGGCTGGAGTCAGAATCGAACCCTGCACCTCTGTACTGTGAGGCGGATGTGCTAACCAGTCTCCCACTGTGCTGCCCTACTACTATTATTATTATTATTATTATTATTATTATCAATCGAGAGAGCGATGACAGTCTTCTAGGTTCCATCGTCCACCATAGTCCGAGGGCTTGCAGGTGATAGCATTAGCGAGGCTATAATACTGTGGAAAGGCTGCAACAAAAAATCAAAAACACACTGTTATTTCTTCATAAATAAGTGTTTCCACAGTGTATTGTACTGAATATATTGAGTTTAACCAAGGCTGCACTGTACATAGACCTACTTTATAGAAACATTTTTATAATTGTGCTTTTATTTTTTTATAACAAAATCTGATTCATTGGAAGGCAAGACTATAGAAGGTGACAACCTGCTTCACCCACAGGACAGGAGCAGAACCGCACTGATTGCAATATACTGATCGGATTCAAAACCTGGATGGGTTTTGAGCCTTTATAAAAGATCGAAATAAAAAAAGGTGGGGGGGGGAACTGTCTTCCACTAAGTGGGATATTTTCTGTTTCATATCTCTTATGTAGAATATTTAAATAGCCACAAAGAGCAGGAATTTACTACTACTTCTACTATCTACGACAACTATTTAACATTTCTGTCTTGACGACAAAACACACAAATACACTGCAAATATATAAATATTTAGATCACCTTATCACCTTTCAATCCAGGCAGGCCAGCTCGTCCGGCTGGTCCCTGCCACAGAAGAGAGGAGAGAGGACAACAAAACAAAGGATGACTGATGGAGTAGCAGATGAGAATGAGGATTAATGAAGTAATCAAGTAAAAAAAAAAAACCACAAAATAACGTTTTTTTATATTATCAAGGATGTACAGGTATTATGATGAATAATAAAAGTTCAGTGCAATTTTGCAACAAATTCGAGACAGTGGGTAAATCCAAATGAATATAAAGATGATAGCTGACATTTTTTGTAGTAGTATACATAGCACTCAGGGACAATATGTGAAGTTACAATAAGTTAGTGCTGATCATTAGTTCTTAAATTGAAATGATTTCCTATGAAAAATTAGACACAAAAATTGTATCTAACATCCATCTGTGACTTTCACATCAAAGTGATTAGGATTCAGGTGTGAATTCATATTTATAAAAATGTGACCAATAATCCTGTTTTAGATCTGACAAATGTTGCTATAAAACCCATAAATTATATACTGTATATAATTTTGCTGTGCATTCATGGAGTTTTACAGCAACATTTTGACCATGAAACATTTCAAATGTATATGTCTATTATCATTGTGTAACTACCTTCCTTCCGACCATACCAGGCAGTCCTCGAGGACCCTCAGGGCCCAGGTCCCCCTACAGAAAGGTACAAAATGGAATCTATCAAACACAGTTAAATCCAAATGCACTTCTAACACTGGAAATTTGTACGAACACCTGACAACTCATTAACATTTCCAAGTGCCCCTGTCGCCTTTAGCCTCCATATTTTTCTCTAGTTCGTCTTTCAGTCCAAGGTATTTTTCCAGCTTTTTGTGTTGCTGTTTCTAGATGTTGCGTCATAATGTGTGTCATTGATTCGCTCCTCTTTCATCTATAACTGTTTAAAACAACAAAGTGTATGTAGGAAAAGCAGTTAAGATTGCATGACTGTCTGTGTCTTACGTGTTGTGTTGTATTATTTTGTCATTTTATGTTGTAACTGTTCGTTTGATGGTGGCGCGGGCACCGGAAGCGGCTCCTCTTGTTGTCTTGTTGTTTGGTTGAGAGGGAAGAAATTTAATCTAAAAAAGTCCCTCATTCATTACCGATTCTTACAAACTCAGGCTCATGGTACACATCTCTATCCAATAATATCTTTGATTTCTTTACTTATTTATTTTTTTAAGTAACATACCTACATTGTGGAACTTATTTTGATCTCAAGAGTTTTGTACAGGTGCGATACTGGCTTGGCTGCCATGCGCAAGTCTGATGCTGCTTGCCGTGGTCCAAGGCATTTTCAGAGAGTTTGTGTGAACACACATGGAAAATTAGAGGGAAAATTGCTCACTTCAGTGTCACCATTGTAGAGATGATGGGATTGATGAAAATGAGTTGAGTTGAGTCGACAGTTTACGTTCCACTTTTTTTGCTATGTAAGCCAGAACCGAGAGTTATTGCTCCTAACTCATAACCGGAAGTCTCTCTTCTCAACCGGGCATTGGAAGTTATGCCCTCCTCTCTAGGAAAAGTCCCTGAATGTCTTTTAGCTTTTATGGTTCTCCACAAACTTGCTCTCTTCTTTATGTGTCGGTTCTTTACAACCAATCGAGGTTTTGCATGGTTTTTAATGGTGTGAGATATGCTACTGCTTGAATGTAGCAGCAACTCTAACTATGACAAAATAATGTTTTACGTTTTTCACTCATGGGGTAAGAACACGGAATGACATGTAATACAACCGACTGACAAGCATCAGTACATATCTGCCAAGAGAATAATCAAACACGGATTCTAACCGGGGTCATGCAATGTAATAAACCATTCAAATAAGCACAACATTGCGAAACACATACTTACCCTTAGGCCCAGAAAGCCAGGAATACCAGTCCCACCAACAGGGCCCTGTGAAACATCACAGCAACATGCTAAATAAACAGGACGGTATACTATACAAAATCTGCATTTGGGATACGAAATCTATTCAGACATTTAAATTATTAAATTGTATTAAACATAGCATAATGTTATATATTGTACATCAGTGTTTTAATAATTCAGATTAAGTATTGTACTTTGTCATTTTAATGTAATGTAAACTATGCACACCACAATAATTTGGTATCCACGTCCAAGGTTTGAGAGCCTAAAGGTTGGATTAATTCAGGGCACCATGTGGCCGACTGGTAGCCACATTCGCCTCACAGTGCTGAGGTGCAGGGTTCAATTCTTGCTCAGGCTTCCCTGTGTGTGTTTTCTGTGTCTACTCTGGTTTCCTGCCACATTCTGAAAACATGCGTGGTAGGTTAATTGAGCACTCTAAATCGTCCGTAGGTGTAATTGTGAGTGTGAATGGTTGTTCGTCTATGCGTGCCCTGCAATTTTCTGGCAACCAGTTCAGGGTTGACCCCGCAAACTGTTATACAGCTAGAATTGGCTCCAGAATAACCGCGACTCTGATAAGGATAAGCGGTTTGGATAATGGTTGGATGAATGGAGTCATCCAGAAGCATAAAAGCTGTCAATGCGAAGGGCCTAGCAAGTTTTTCTTTCATTTACAGTTATTGTTAGTTTAATGGCCATGTACCAAATCACAATTGTTTTGGAAAGTAATGAGTGCGGACAGCCGAACTAAACTAAGACAAATTGAATTCAGAGTTTATTGAGAAGAGCAAAATCCAGTGAGATGAACTCGACTGAAATCATGCCAACAGGGACAGGGAATCTTACCTCATTGCCATCAGGGCCAGTCGGCCCCCGTTCACCAACATCACCCACCACACCCTGTGAGGAAACACATCCAGATTAAATTGTATCATGCATGCTCCATAAATAACCCAATTCTAAAAGCTGCCTCAATGCAAACCTTTAAACATTTAGCATGTTTTTCCTCATCGCTTTGACAATCAAATGGTATTTCGAAAAATATGAGCCTAGTATGTATGCAATTGCATAAAATAAGTATGGCATATTTCCAGATAAATTACGCAGTTAAATAATACATTTTCCATGCATCCATACATTTTCTGTATTGTTTTTCCTGACTGGCGTCACAGTTGAGATGTAGCCTATCCCAACTGATTTTGGGCGAAGCGGCGGGGCTACAGAAAGCGTATATAGACAAAGAGCCATTCACACTCACAATCACACCTTTGGACGATTTAGACTTTAATTGACTTAAGAAGCATGCTTTGGAAATGTAGGAGGAGGACAGAATACCATTAAAATAATGGGGAAACTGTCCAAACCCCACAAGGTCGGAGCTGAGATTGGACCCCAAACCTCAAAACAGTGAGGTATGTCAATAGTCGTTCAGAAAAAAAAAAAAAAAAAATCAACACTCAGCAGCCTGCCCACTTGGCAAATTCAACACGGATGGTAAAACTGAGGCTTCAAGTCAGTGCCATATTTATTCTGTCTTTTGCATTGTTTAAAGCAAGGATCACCAATGTGTTGCCTGCAGGCACCATGTCGCCCCCAGTTTAGACCGATGACTTCACAGACTTTGTACATCAATACTTTAATTCAATTTGGACTGATAGTTTAATGTGTAGCTCATACGGTTATTAATGTTAGTTCACTCGACCCCGCTCAGGCTTTGATGAAAACTGTAAGACTACCTTTTGGATGCAGTCGTCTTTATTAGAAGCCTGACACAAAGTCTGACAAATCAATGCTCAGGAGTAGTGCTTCCTGATCGCTGAAATCTGAACTGTTTTCAATTTTTCTTCGGTAGCATGTCGTAGTGTTGACAGGCAGATTTAGGGCTCTATTTCCATCGACAGCATTCAACGTAAAAAACCCGGCACATCTTCATTTTGTATGCCAGGCAAGTCTAGTTTACTGTGTTTGGGAATTAAGGACGTTGCGGCGGACCAACGGCGTTTTCTTTTCTACGCCCCCGGTGCACTTGACAATTTGGTGACAGAAAGTAGGCTACAGTTGGGACTGGGTGAAACCAGATCAGAAAGGCCTTATTGTGAGCATGTAACAACGAGATGTGGAGTCCATCTTCATTCACAAAGAAACAGTAAACAGCAAAAGAAACAGTCCGAAGCAAAAACAGAGAATCAAGAGGCACTCTAAAAAGTGCCAGCCAGTGGCAGGCAGAATAGCGCAATAGTCCCTGATAAAAACAGAATAAAATCCTAAATTTAATATTGTAGTGTTGTTATTATTTGTTTGTTTATTTTAAGTGAGTGTTTAAATTATGATGGCTGTGGAGAAAAAAAAATGTCTCTGAATCTGGATGCGTGGGTTATGAGAGACCTTGGATGTAGCTGATTACACTTGTGACCGGCACGTGCAGAGTCTTTAATTTTTATCTTTGCTCTACTGATGTAGCCGGATGAGGCGATGTTTTGCAGTGAGGGCAGAGAGCAGCCATGATCTTTTCTATAGAACAGATTACTTTCTGCAGTGACCTCTCTGCCTCAGTGCAGTCTGCATACCACGCTGCAATACAGTCTGTTGAAATGCTCTCTGTAGTGGAGCGGTAAAAGGTCACTGGCAGCTTCTCATCCAGGCTGTTTCTCTTCAATAGTATCAGGAAGTACAGATGATGGCCAAGGTGTGAGACCATCAGAAATAATGAAGGATATATATATAAATAAGTTATTGTGTTACTAACTCCTACTAAAGAAAAAGCATTTTCAACAAGCAAATTAACAAAACTCACAAACTCGAGTGCACGTGTGTTTCCAGCTTCACGCTCCACTCGTGTGTGCTTGTAGTAAAGTCAGTACCTGTTTGTGGCGAGAGCGGACTTCGATACATATATGGCCGTTTGCCCCGATCATTAGACAAGCTGCGGACGCCATTTAGCAGCAAATGAACGTAGATCGACGTGTTTGTTCTTCAGTGCTTGACTGGTTAGCACAGTTCTTCCCGTGCCTGACTGGGTTTCTCGGGAAACTTCGGTTTCTTCCCACATTCCAAAAACATGCGTGGCAGGTTAATGGAGCCCTCTAAATTTTCCCTAGGTGTGAGTGTGAACGCTGATGGTTGTTTGTCTATGTGGGCCCTATTGGCTGGCAACCAGGTCAGGGTGCACCCCGCCTACTGCCCGAAGACAGCTGGGATAGGATTCAGCACGCCCGTGACTTTTGTGAGGATTTGAGCGGATTAGAATTTGGATGGATGGATGTTTGTTCTTACTGAAAGTTTAAGAGTTGGATAATGCTCAGGTTACTATGCTTTAATATACAAATACAGAGAACACGCCTTGTGCTAAGACCATTTATATACATTTGTATTTGTATGCATGGGTCAAGTTGCCATCTTTTGAGTTCAAATAAATGCCAAATGTTCTAAAATAAATAGTTTTTTATTATTCATTCAGCTATTTTAAACACATTTTACACTATGGATAGAACATAATAGAAAAATTCAGAATTACTGTGCTGACTGAATAACAAAAAACTTTTCAATGGTAATAATGGAGTTAGTAACGCAATAACCTTTTGGAATAAGTAATAGGTAATCACACCATTTGATTTTAATTTTTAATGCCCAGCACTGGTCATAGTTGGAAAGGAGAAATAGCGGAGGGCTGAGAATACAACCGTGTGGCACGTCATGCTGAGTGTGATGGTGGAGGACAGGTGGGGTCCCAGTCTGACAACTTGGGAGTGGTTCGTGAAGAAGTCTCTGATCGAGCTTCAGATGGAGGTGGAGAGGTCCGGGTGAGGCAGTTTATTTGTGAGGATGTCTGGGGTGATGGTATTAAACGCTGAGCTATAATCCACAAATAGCATCCTCAAATAGGTGTTGCGGTGCTCCTGATGGCTCAGTGCTGCAGTGTGTGTTGTTATAGCATATGTTACAGCATCCTCAGTGGACCTGTTTGACCAATACGCAAACTGATGATTGTCAAAAGAGGTTGGATGGCTACATTTTATGTCCTAGGAAACCAATTTCTCAGGACATTTCATGATAACAGGTGTCAGTACTACTGGTCTGGAGCTGTTAAGGTCCTGTGGAACTGTTTTTTTTCTGGCTCAAAGAAAATGGTGGTGGATTAAAAGCAGGATGGTATAGTAGCTTTTCCCAGGAAAATGTTCAAAATTCTGGTGAAAACCCCCATGAGTTGGTCAGCACAGGAATTAAGAACTCTCTCTGACACTCCGTCCAGTCCAGCTGCCTTCCGTGGATTGGCTGTCTTCAGCACACCTCTCGCTTCCTGTCCCTGTGAGGGCGTGGCTGGTAGCTGGTGGAGGTGGCAGGTCTACTGCAAGCCTATCGACCTCAAACCTGGCAAAGAAATTGTTCAATTCCTCAGCCAGTGAGGTGTCAGCTTGGCTGATGCTGTTCACAGTGTTGACTTCATAGTTTGTCAATTGTTGTGTTCATTACCATACTCTGTGTGGGTCATTGTCCATCAAGTGATCCATATTGGGCCCTTTTTTCGCGCCAACTGTTTTCATAGGTTTCTTTGTTCTGGTATTTTGCTTGACTTTAAAACCCGCCTCAAAACTCACTTGTATTCTTTGGTATTTGACTCAGCATGACTCAGATTTGATCTTAGTTTTACTGTTTGGTGCTATTGACCATGTTTGTAACTGATTTATTGCTTTACTGTTGTATATGTTAGTTGTTCCATGTACAGCACTTTGTATGCAGCGATAGCTGTTTGAAAGTGCTCTATAAATACAGTTGAGTTGAGTTGAGTAGAAGTGGGCATGACAGAGTATTTGAACCTTTGTGCGCTGTTGTCGAAAGGAAGTAGGCTTTTCCCGGCCAATTGTAGCATCATTTGCATCAAAATCAGGGCATTCAGAGCGCCGTTCGCTCAAGTCATGCTGGACGACATGGAAAAAATATTCAATCACGATGTAGGCCATTTTACATTATGATCATGATATTTTCAGCATTTTCAGTTATTCTATAAAAGAAATTCAAACACACTTTGCTCAATGTTTCTCACCTTAATTTAACGTGACATTAAACAGACCTGTATAAAATGAGAAATGCATCCAGTAAACTGCGATATTAAATGATCACATGCAAATAGAAGCAAAGTAACTTCTGCATGTGACATAAGCAGCCCAGCAAAGCGTTTTGGGACTGTCCAATTATCAGAAAAAAAAATATCTAGGATTCTCAGTTTTGTGATTGTTTGTGTTTTGATGAGGCTCAAATTAAAATTACTATGGTTGTGTAGTTTGAAAGCATATCCAGCAGGCCTTCAGGGCATTCTTTTATTTTGTAAATAGTTAATTAAGTATTCATAATTATGGGTTTGTTGTTGCTACTTTATTCTTTCCCAAAGCAGTAATATATATTATTTGCATTCACCCACGTCATTATTTATTAATTTTCATTTACTCTTTTATTTTAATTTTATTTTATTTTGCATGATAGGTTTGTTGCAATTTACAGTGAAGATGATTCACTTTCCTGTATAGTGTTCAGTTTGTCACCTGTTAGCAGCGGTGTGGCATAAATTAATAAATGAAAGCTTAAATCAAGCTGTATTTGACATACTGTATTGATCACATACAATTTGCTGCAGTTGGCAAATGATAATAGACATGACAGACAACTGACACAGTAAAATCTCTCTCTTTCTCTTCCTCTACCTCTCCCTCTCTCTCTCCCTCTCTCTCTCTGTCTCTCTCTCTCCACCATGCTTGACACTATGGAAATCGAAATAGACTCGATGGGGGCCATGCATGACATTGGCTGGTAAACTCCAAGCTCTCCCCTTGCAGATGATGTAGTCCATAGGTGTCAAACTCAGGTCCTGGAGGGCCGCTGTCCTGCATGTTTTCCAAGTCTCCCTGTTGCAACACACCTGATTCAAATGAACAGGTTCAATGTCAGGCTTCCGCAGAGCTTGCTGATGATCTGATCATTTGAATCAGGTCTGTTGGGGGCCATTGAAGGAGCGTTCACGTCGCGGTCCCTGTCAGGTGTTTTTGCACCTGCGAATCCTTCAACTACACTACGCAATCAACAACAGTTGTTCTATTCATTGTTCATATGACCCAACAAGACCTCAGATCTTTCGGCGGTGCCCAAGGTCATAAGCATGGGTCCTTGTTTGTGATATCATCGAACATCGAAGGACTTACTGGCGCCAAACAAGATCTCCTGGCGGACTTATGCATCAAGACTAACTGCAACATCCTCTGCCTCCAAGAGACACATCGTGGACCTTCACGTGCCCGTCCTCACATCTCTGGTATGACCCTCATCGCTGAGAGGCCACATGACCAGTATGGGAGTGCAGTTTTTCTCCGTAGAGGTTTGCATGTAGACAAGGTATTCATTTCTGACAACAACGACATTGAAGTCATTACCATCTGCACAGAGGGAATCTCTGTCACTTCAGTATATAAACCACCCTCCATCATTTTTGACATTCCTCCTGATCCCACCGATGATCGCATCAACGTGGTTATGGGAGACTTTAACAGTCACAGTGTCAACTGGGGTTATGCTGAAAGTAACAACGATGGTGAGCTGGTTGAGAACTGGGCAGAATCCAACCAACTGTCTCTCATCCACGATGCTAAGCTCCCTCCTTCTTTCAACAGTTCCAGATGGAGAAGGGGGTACAATCCAGACCTGATTTTTGCATCAGATGCCATTGCCAATCAGTGCGAGAAGACTGTCCTGGACCCAATTCCACACACCCAACATCGTCCAATAGGTCTCAAGATCAATGCAGTCATCTCTCCTCGCACTGTCCCCTTTAGGCGACGTTTCAATCTGAAGAAAGCCAACTGGGAAGGCTTTGCCGAAGACCTAGACTCTGCCATTGTGGATCTTCCAGCCACTCCAAGTAACTATGACGCCTTTATAGAATCAGTCAAGTCGTCTTCACGTCGCAACATCCCTCGTGGTTGCCGTACAAATTACATCCAAGGCCTGACAGATGACTCTAAGGTGTTATATGATGAATACATCTCGCATTTTGACAACGACCCCTTTAGTGTTGACGCCATCGAGCGTGGAGAAACACTAGCAAATTCCATCACAGAAGAAAGACGGAAGAAGTGGCAAGAGCTAATTGAATCAACCGATATGACCCATAGTAGTAGGAAAGCCTGGAAGACTATCCGTATCCTGGGAAATGACAACACCAAGTCACAGCCAAGGCCGCAAGTCACCGCAGACCAGGTCGCCCACCAACTCCTGCTGAATAGTCGGGGTAATCCTCAACAACGTACTCAAAGGGCCAAACTTCCTCAAGTGTCTGATGCGCTCTCAGATGACTCTCCAGGTTTCACAAGGCCTTTCACCATGGACGAACTAGAATCTGCAATGAAGTCCATGAAGAACAACAAAGCTGCGGGTCTTGATGATATCCTTGTGGAGTAGATCAATCACTTTGGATCAGGCACACGCAGATGGTTTCTCAGTCTGGTGAATGAATGTGTCGCCTCCAACAAGATCCCAAGGATGTGGAAAAAATCAAGTCATTGCCCTACTGAAACCTGGGAAAAATCCTGCCATCCCAAAGAGCTACAGACCAATATCGTTGCTCTGCCACATGTACAAGCTGTTCGAACGTCTCCTTATGAATCGCATTGCTCCCTTTGTTGATAACTTCCTTATTCCAGAGCAAGCAGGCTTCAGACCTGGGAAGTCATGCACAGGCCAACTGCTGAATTTAACCCAATTCATCGAGGATGGTTTTGAGAAGAAGAAAATCACAGGTACTGCATTCGTTGATCTATCTGCAGCGTACGACACAGTCAACCACCGCATACTAACCAGGAAACTGTATGAGATGATGTCAGATGTCAGGCTCACCCAGCTGATCTGCAATATGCTATCAAGTCGCAGATTCTTTGTAGACCTCAATGGTAGTCGCAGTAGATGGAGGACACAGAAGAACGGACTCCCTCAAGGTAGTGTGCTCGCCCCCCTGTTGTTCAACATCTACACTAACGATCAACCTACCCAACCAGACACAAGACGTTTCCTCTACGCGGATGATTTGTGTATTGCCTCCCAGAAGAGTACCTTTGAAGCAGTTGAAGTCTCCCTTTCGAATGCACTGGACCTGCTCATCCCTTACTATTCTATTAACCACCTAAGGGCAAACCCGGGCAAAACACAAATTTGTGCGTTTCATCTAAAAAACAGGGAAGCCGAGCGCAAGCTACAAATTAGCTGGTACGGGAAGAGGCTGCAGCACACCTCATATCCAGTCTACCTAGGGGTGACACTTGACAGGTCTCTCACCTACAAGGAACACATCATAAAGACCAAAGCTAAAGTGGCATCAAGGAACAGCATTCTCAGGAAGCTTACCAACACAAAGTGGGGTGCTGATGCCAGGACAGTACGTACAACAGCGTTGGCTCTTTGCTTCTCTGCAGCGGAGTACGCATCACCGGTCTGGTGCAGATCAGCCCATGCCACCAAGGTTGACACAGTGCTAAACTCTGCTTGCCGTGCTGTGACTGGCTGCTTGAAGCCCACAAAGGTTGATGACCTATACCTACTAAGTGGGATTGCTCCACCAAGCATCCGGAGGACAGTTGCATCCCAGAAAGAAAAGCTGAGACAAGAAACTGACACCCGCCACCAACTCTACAATCATGAGCCAACAACAAAAAGGTTAAAATCAAGGCATAGCTTCCTGCACTCCGTAGAGGCTCTGGACAGAAATCCGGAAAAGCAGCGTGTTGCTCTGTGGACAGAGCATCTTACCCAAGCCCCACACACAGTGTCTTTTACCAGGCCATGCGAATCTCTTCCGTCTGGTGCCAGTGAAGCACGGCCACTCTGGTCTTGCCGTAACCGCCTGAGAACTGGTGTCGGCCGATGCAAAACAAATCTGATAAAGTGGGGGTTTAATGAGACTGGCGACATCTCTTGCCTGTGTGGAGAGGATCAGACCATGCAACACCTCCTTGTCTGCCCACTCCTCCCGACACCTTGCACCCAAGAGGACCTAGCTGATCTCACCCCGATTGCCAGACAATGCATCCAACAATGGACTGGAATCATCTGATGATGCGTAGTGACTCGAGAAAAAAAAAAAAAAAAACCAACGAGGATAAAACAAAAATAATTAT
>NW_017806073.1:585672-620672 GCF_001891065.2 Hippocampus comes
AAAAAAAAAAAAAAAAAGGTCTGTTGGAACAGGGAGACTTGGAAAACACGCAGGTCAGCGGCCATCCAGGACCTGAGTTTGACACCTATGATGTAGTCGGTCGTCTCGCTGACATAATTTTGCCCACAATGCTAGCTTCCAGCGCCATGTTTGAGTGTCCACACGCAAAATTAAAAGACAAAGACCAGCCTTATCCCTTGTTCGTGTTATCAGTCATCGGTCTACATATGTCTACTTTTTTAAAAAAGGTCCCTACTTGGAACACCTGCCCATTGGATTGACACATTGGAACCAGTCCCTCTTATGTGGATGCCTCAACATAGGGCATACAAATGTAACATCACATGAGAAGGGTCTATTGCATACCGCCTTGCACCCCCAATTAGGCGTATGTGTGTCACCCCCCCCCCCCCCCCGCGGGGGGGGTAGGCGTATGTGTGTCCCCCCCCCCCCCCCAGCTGAGGGGGGTGCTATTAAAATATCTTTAGGATGATACTGATTTTAATCTGTTATGACATGCTAGTGTCATATTTATGACTGAAAGGGGATAACATCAACCAAATGTCCAAATTTGTCTGCCTGCTCCTTGATCAAATAAACCAAAATAGCGTTATCCCCAGGTACACATGTGAGACCTGCTTTTGGCAAGTCCAAAATCTGGTCGACTTTTTGGAGTCAAATTAGCAGATGCGCCAGGGTGTGCAGCGAGAAATGCCCAGTGAGGCGTAGCGCGCCTACCAAATTCACAAACACACTGAACTAGACCATTGCCCCAGCACGAAAATGACAATGAGCCTGTTTTTATGTCAAGCGTAGACTACTTTCTGTTACCCTATTATCGGATGAGTTGCCGGCGAGGCGCCAGAATGCCCACAGAGGTACAACTTGGCCCTAAACACGGTAAACTTCACTTGCGCCGATCCAAAATTTAAGTTACGCCCATTTGTATGCCAAGCGCCCAGGTGCCAGTTTGACAAAATAGGGCCCTTTGTAACAGGCAACACTTAGCTTTTGTGTTTATTTAGCTTTATTCACTCTTCAAACGCTAGTCTGCACAGCTTCCTGTTCACATTCTGGTGACCAATAAGAGATGAAAGCGACATCATGTGGTTTGTGGTGACAGATATTAACTCATTCACTCCCAAAGATGTTTTTAAACGTGTTTTCAGACTTGGTCCAGAATTGGCTGGTACTGAATGAGTTAATATGGTGACAGAGACACGCACGCACGCATGCACACACACACACAAAGTTTAAAGAATCAAAAATGAAAAATGTGTATTACTTGTCTTCCTTTAGGACCAGGTTTTCCAGGAGGACCAGGCATTCCCTAGAAAGTAAGTAGTAGAAATTGATTACTCAGTATTTACATTACATTGCTTATCAAATGAGCAGGCACCTTCTTTCTGTTATAATTCCTTCAGCAATTTGTACTCACAGTAATTTTTTGAGAATAAAACTTCTATTGTCAAAAAAATAATGAAAAATCAAGGTGGTTTTATACACAAGTACCGTACAAGTAACCACGGACGATGGTGCCCCAACGCACAACAGTTCCCTACGCACTGTGCATTATCTATGCAGAGGGAGCGGTGGCCCTGCCAGAAGGCAAGAAGTATTTTTCAAAGCTAGTCTTTTTCACCTCCACAAAGGCATTTTTACAACGCTCAGTGATCTTCCGAGACACTCAGCACACTTGCACAACTTTTTTCCTGTTTGTTTTTGTGACTTCAGGCAAATCGGCGATGGTGAAAGGCTGAAGGATGAAGAAAGACTTGAATGTTTACATACAAAATTGTTAGCAAGGTAAGAGTACTTCTCTCTACATAAAAAATATGTCCCAACACATGGAATCCCAATCCAACAAATTACGATACGGACGACACTCAGATTTCTCAGTGTGGCTATCAGCAGATCGTTGGACCGTATAATACATGAGTACACAGGAAAAAAACGCTTTAGAAAGGGTGATTTAGGGGGAAGGTTGCGAGGGTGGCAAGAAATGACTGCAAATGTGAGAAATACTTGTATGTAGTTTCTAAATTGTTTCAAGAAAATGACACACTATGTGTGGGAATTCATCCTGGCATTACCAAAATGAAAAGACCAAGATCTCTAAACTTCCTTTTTCAAAATCTATTCAGGACGTAAAATACTCCATCTCTTGTCTATGTCTTTAACCAAACAAACAAAACAAAGGCATATTACGTATGTCAATTGCACTTGTAAATAAACTAATTATCACTCACCCTCTCCCCCTCTAGTCCTGGTGGCCCAGCTATACCAGGAAGTCCAATGAAACCCTGGAAATTTTCAGAAAAGAATATTATGTCAGAAAACGTTCAGATAATGAGAAAGAAATCTTCTAAAATTATACATAGAAACTATACTAAAAGACATTTCATTTCCCCAAGTATGGATACTACAACTTTCCATTGGTTGATCTATCTCTCTTTCTACGGATAAGGATGAGCATTATTCATATTTAAACATTGTGTCCCACCAGCCAATGAAGGATATGTTCAATCTATAACAAGGTCAAAGTCAAGAGATGAACTTTACTGACTTTGCAGTATTCCTGATAAAATTTGCACATCTGCGTTACATAAAAAACTCCACAAGATATGATGCACAACATATATGCTGTTACCAATAAACAGAATACAGAAGTAAATCCACCTACACGACTGTGTTTGTTATTAGAGAATGCCCCTTTTGAGAGTGCAGTATTGTTTTGTTTTTTTTTCTGGTTGACCAAAAGTTGCGGCCCAGTGGTCAACTGGCTTGCGTGTCAGCCACACTGTGCAGAGGTGCAGTGTTTGATTCCGGCTCCGGCCTTCCTGTGTAGAGTTTGCATGTTCTCCCCGTGCCTACGTGGGTTTTCTCCGGGTACTGTGTTTTCCTCCCACATTCCAAAAACGTGTGGCAATTTAATGGAGCACTCAAAATTGCCCCCAGGTATGATTGTGAGCGTGGATGGTTGTTCGTATGTGTGTGCCCTGCGATTGGCTGGCAACCAGTTCAGGGTGTCCCCCGCCTACTGCGCAAAGACAGCTGGAATAGGCTCCAGCATGCCCCGCGACCCTTGTGAAGATAAAGCGGATCAGAAAATGGATGGATGGATGGATGACCTAATTTTTCACAGACACACCCCAAAAAAGTCAACAATTTAACTGGAGGCCAACTGAGACTGCCTCAGTTCTATAAATTACATATCTGCACTTCTTCATATGAGAGGCATGTTTTTTCATTGTAGTAATTTTGCAGTACAAAAGGAGGGAGCGGACACCTTATGCTGTGTTAGGCATATTTTTTTCTTGTCTCACAGCTTCCAGTAAATGTTGCAAAAACTGGAGCCATTGGTAGGGTAGTGGTTCACACAGCTGCCATACACAGAGTCTCAATAAAATTAATTTCACGCCCATACTCTTTTCATTTCCCCATAAGTATTCCCAGTATTCTCTTTTCAGAGATCTGGAGGCACTGCTTTAGTTATATTTTATGGAATCTTTCAAGATGTCCTCAAGCCATAACAAGTGAACTGCAGTCTTCAATGCTTCAAAAATTAGCTCTCTGGAACAAGATTGAAAGTCTGACACTGTGCTAATCTTTTCAGGAAATTAAGTATTAAGTGTTTCTGAAGACAAAATATGAGGAGCGAGTAATACTTACACGAACCCCCTTTGGCCCAGGGTTACCTTCTGGGCCAGCGGCACCCTACAACGATGGAAGGACTGGTGATGAGAACTTTGTTTGTACGTAGGAAACACTCAAACAACAACAACAAAAACAGCATAAACCCATGTTCACAGTGTAAAGCATGCTCTCTTCTTGACTGTTTTACAGTACTTTGACACTGCACAGATTTTACTTCCAAAGCTAATGTATACATTTGCAGCCATCTTTATTTGTTGGGCTCTCTCTGTTGAGCAAGAAAGAAGCAAAGACAATGGACAAACAAGTTGTTTTTTTGTATTTTTCACTGCACCTGCCTGCCAGGGTAACCTGCAGACCCGGCTTCTCCAGGAAGTCCCGGTATGCCCTGAAGCAGACAAACACAGAGAGAGGAAGGTGAATGAATGAACAGTGAACAGGTAGATTAGATGGATGGATAAAGTGAAAGAGGAGAAACCAATGCTGCTAAAGCTGGAATAAAACAAGCACTGTTCATTCCAGAGAGGCTCCACCAAGACAACCCCATCCGCTCGCTTTTCCTTTATACACCCCTTTCAGGCGGCCCCTACTGCTATTAGACTCTTTAATTACTCCTCTTTTTACTCAGCCAAGTTTAACTGTGGATGACACGAAGTAGTCCCCAAATTCAATCTGCATTATAGTAAATAAATGTTTCAAACACTCTTGAGTAATTTTAACTTTGGCATTTTGTCTGACTTGATATTTTAATGAGCTAGCTTTATACTAGATGACGGTATGTACAGGATTATACTGTCTATCTTTAGTTTCCTTGTACCAAATAAATAAAATACTTACTTGCTCTCCAGGCAGCCCAGGTGGTCCCGGATAACCTTTTGGACCCTTGGGAAAGGAATAACGCAAATGTGTTTTGAGTGTATATTTTCCATAACATTAAGAGAAGTATATGCTATCAACCATAATATATCAAGAAATACAAAATCATGTGGGGCATACATCAGCTGCATAAAGTGGAATGTTTAAACTAGTATAATGTGGGCATCAGTTTCGCCTTTCGTGACCAAACTTCAAACATCACCGGATAATACAATTTTTACATTACGAAAAATGTTATCCCTAGTGTACAGTATTTATTATTTATTCTTTTTACCGTTTTACCATGTTTCCTTCCTCCAACAATCCTGACTCTAATGATCAGGATCGTTTTCACGCTTCAGTAGACTGCGTTCCCTTATTTGGAACGCAGTCTACTGTGCATCCAAAAGGCAAAGACAATCATGTCAGACTTGAACTTGGTCTTTAATTGCAACCGTATTGACCCTCCCGCAGGCATAGGATGCTATGGAAGATTGTGCTTGCAATTGACTCTTTCACCCTGAGCAAAGTGGAGGCCCTTTCCTCTTTCAGATGACCTTTGACCTTGATCTCAAAGCACATCAGGTTTTACAGGCAGCACAGTGTTTAACTCAAAGGCTTTGACTGAAGACAACAACGGAAATATTGAGCTCTACGGCAACGCATGCAAAATCAGAAATCTCAAATAAGCAAATGTTAATTTCCTTCATTTCATCAATGAAGTTGATGGCATATAATTTCACACCATGTCTTCATTTTTTAATCCATTGCATTAAGAACAGATCAAATCTTACCTGCAAACCTGGAAATCCATCAGAACCAAGCAGACCCGGTGGACCTTTGTCACCCTTTTGGAACAGATAAAAGACAAAAATAAGACGTCTCCTTTCAAAAATATTACAATACACAAACATCATATACGGGAGCGAATATGCAGAACACAGCAAAAGTGCATTGTGGAATATGAAGGATGAACCTCCAAGATGCAACTGAAATTTATCATAGCTGTCCTATGAAATATGACAGCAGTGATTTTCAAACAATTAAAAATAATCTGTTTTGGACGTGGGAGTAAGAATGAAATTGTGGCTACAAAGATACCAATCTATTGGAAGTTCTGGAAAGTTACTGTGGGTGCTTAATTAAATGGAGAAGTGTAGCTGTGTTGCATCGGAAAATATGTACTGCAAAAGAATCAAGCATGACGTGACATAGAGAGAGCATGAGAGGAAAAAGCAAGAGGGACTCCGAAAGGAAGAAGAGACACAGACACCGCGGGCAGATTCCTTACCTTTTCTCCTGGTGAAGCTTGACCTGGAGACAGCCCTGGGTCTCCTTTTGCACCCTAGATTGACAAGGTCACAGGTTAAGGGCACGGTCAGCAATCTAAATCTGTTTCAGAATCATCAGCCACTGACAAGAAGCTAATCTGTTCTTACAAATCACAAACATCTCAACCAAAAACCTCCTGCTATTATTTTATTATTTGATCATCATATCCATATTGCCAAAATGTGCGTGGATATTGATGCAATAAGATTTTAACGTTACTACAACTCTTAACGATATTGCTTAATGTGCCGTAATAGTATTCTTATCTGTACTTTTTTTGTTTAGAAAAACCATCAAAACAAAAACATTAGAACTCACAGTTTTTTTGTTATTGTTTTTTTTTAAATAAATGAACATTGTCTCGCAACTATAATGACATTAATGTAAAATAACGAAATAAAAATACATGATTTCAAATCAAATCATACTGTTAACATTAGCTAAACAATGATTTAGTATAAAATAAAACTTGTGGAGAATAACAAGGCAGGAACTTGAAGTTGGTCTCCAAAAATACTGTTTCTGTTTCAGTCTCTGGCGGGCTTGTAGGGCGTTCCCTCCAGAGCCGCACATGTCATGAATCTCATCGTTACTCATCTGCCTTTCAAAGCTCAGCCATGCCAACAACTTGCTGTCGGATAATTCAGCCTTGCTCACGAAGTGCCTGTATTTTCTAGACCAGGCATGTCCAGCTCCGGTCCTCGCGGGCTGCTGTCCTGTTTTTTTTCATTGCTCTCTGCTGAAACACATCTGATTCAAATGATCAGCTCATTAGCAAGCTCCGAAGAAGCATGAGAATGATCGTCATTTATTCAGGTGTGTTGCAGCAGGGACAGATGGAAAACAGGCAGGACAGCGGCCCGCGAGGACCGACTTTCGACACCCTTGTTCTAGACGTTCAGGATTTTTGCCTCATAGTTCTCTCGTCACCTTTTGCTCGTATTTTTCTTGTAAGTAGTTCTTGTTTGTATTATTGTATGTGTCTTGGATTTCATTGTCCTTTTGTGACAAATGATTTCTGTTTATCTTTTGTTCTTGCGTTTTTCATTGTACTTTGTCGGTCTTGCGTTTTGTTTATAAACATTTTTGTCAACTCTTATCTGTGTCTACGCTTGTGGAATACGATTCTGTTCCGGAGTATTCCGGAACTCCTAACACTTTCGATATGTTTGTGACGCTTGGTTGTATTTCTCCCTGACAATTCACTGATTGATTGAACTTGTGACAACGTGCATTGAGCAGCGATGTTGCGACGTCATCCCTCAGTATCACTCCAGTCTCAAGACATAATCGGTCAAACCAAGAATAAGTAAACTATTCAGTAGGTGTAACGGTTGCATTGAGTGTAAATCGATTAGTCATACCTACAGTGAAACGCTTGGATGCTACGTTCATAGCAAGAAAGCTAATCCAATGCAAAGAAACTATTTCAAGTAATTTCCCCAAGACTGTTAGAACTGTTAAATGATGGAGCTTATTGATATAGTAGTTTTTAAAAATTCAGCCTCAGGGCCAGTTTAGTACTTGGGCTCTGTACCCATCCCTGGTCACAGTAGTAGTTATTTATCAATACATTCATTTTCAATACTCCTCCACTCTGAAAGAGTGGTTCAAAATTGAGGTTTATTATAGTATATCAAAATTAGCTGACATTTTGAGCTTTGCTGAATGGAACGTCCGAAAGGTGCAGGTTTTCCTTAATGTTGTGGCCATATGTATGTTCGATTTGAAATTTTGGATTTATCATTCTGATACACCAAACAGGCTACTGCATATCTCATAGGGCCCTATTTTGGTACACTGGCGCCTATGCATAAAAACGGGCGTAACTTCATCGTGCCAGCGTAAGTGTCGTCTGGCCTGTTTGGGGTCATGTTACGTCTTTTTGGGTGTTCCGGTGCACCGAGTTGCCTTGCCCCCGACTCATCCAACAATTTGGGAACAGAAAGTTGTCTGCGCTCTGCACAAAAACGTGTACATTGTCATTTTCGTGCCAGGGCAATTGTCTAGTTCAGCGTCTTTGTGAATTTGGTGAACTCTCATGCCTCACTTGACCTTCATCTCCAAATTTGGTTACAAAAAGTAGACTACATTTTAGACTCATAAAAAGCAGATGTAAATCAAAGCACAGGCAGTTTAATGTGATTTTGGTGTAACTGATCAAGGCAGAGGCAGACAAATTCGGCGCTCTGTGGATGTGTGTTGTGGACTGACACCAGCGTGGGACAATCCCTTTGAATCAGCCTAGAAATATATTAATTGAATGAATTATAATCATTATCATCTTATTGTGATGTGGGAGTTGGGGGGTGGTGACAGGGATTCACACAGATGCACAATTAAGGGTGCAAGGCGGTCTCCAATCGCTCATGTCACATGCACGACTGACGACATCATCCGCAAGGGCAGAGCTTGCAGTTTTCCTGTCAGTGTCATTCATAGACCCGGGCAAGTTGATTTCTGTTCCCGCAATGTCGAGCCAGCGTCCTTGGGCGTACAGCGCTCGGACTAATTTGATTTTGATGCAAATGAGGGAGGCTACGAGGATTGGCCTACTTCTATCCTACAACGGTGCACAAAGGCGCTAATGCTCCATTTTGCCCAATTCTACTAGCACAAAGTCTAGCAAGATACCAAAAGAAAATTACACTCTACCCATCTGCACAGTTAAGACTGCACTTTGCACTAGACGCTCGGAACGAAAATAGGACCTCAGTGTTTTCGAATTGGATGATGATTATAATTGCATGTTAAGAAATTGCTCTTAGGGAACAAATCCTGCTTTGCATGTTACAAAAATATGATGAATTAAGATTCATATAATTCCTTTACACAGCTAGTTCTGTCAGGAACGTCAGAGACGTTCATCTTGCTCAGATTTGTGTAAACCATGTTTGACAGCTCAGATTACATTTGCCCGAATAACTTCAAACATGATAGTCTCATGTTTTTGACAGAGAGCAATTGAAGCATGTAAAAATGTGCATCAGAAGATTCCAGCACAGCATACAGAGTTCAATATGGTTTGAACAGTCCATGAAGCAGTTCGAGACAATACTGTTTGACGTCCTGCAAGCACATCATCAAAACATTTCAGATTGTGCTTAAAACATTTGAGCACTGTTAAGCTTCAGGGATCTCTTCCACATGTCAACTGGATATATTTTTCTGCTTTGAGGTGAAGAGTCATAATCCGGCATTCCTCCCACAGGAGTTTTAGATATGAGAATGAATCACAGAAAAAACATTGGGGCATTAGATTAACAGTTACAGTTGTTAACAGTTGTACTTGTGTGCAAGCGCAAGACAGTTGTACAATGGTGCGTGGAAAAGTATGGTGGAAAGAATGTTTAACAGCAAGGCCACCGATGTTAGACAAAAACAACAACAAAAAAAAATCAATAGGCCATTTCTAACATTGCCAACTTTCATGAACCTGGCATCGGATCACTCAGTGCTGCATTGTCATTTGCTCAATGACTGACTGGTCATTGAGCAGGGTTATGCTCTAGTGCAGGGGTGCCCATTACGTCGATCATGATCGACCAGTAGATCAGGGACTGGTCCCAAGTCGATCCGAGGGGTGTAGAAGAAAAAAAAAAAAAACATTTGTGTCTCTGTGCATGTTAGTAATATATTTTTGTGTTAATGCACACTGCACCCGTATCATTCTATCAGTCTCACTTTCACAAAAAGTATTTAAAAAAGAAACTTTGCATTTTAATTACTTTGTATTTAAAAAATAAAAAATAAAAATTGCTCATCATGGCATGCGTGTGTACGTGCGTGCGTGCGTGCGTATGCGTGCGTGCGCGGTAACGGGTCGATCCCAGGAGGTTGGTTGACAGAAAAGTAGATATTTGGTCAAAAAAGTTTGGGCACCCCTGCTCTAGTGCCTTCTTAGAACCCTGAAGAGGTTCAGTGGGAAATGGATCAATTAACACCTTTAAAAACGCATTTTGCCACTTACTGTCAACTGAAAATGACATCACATGTCCTCAAAGGTCAGGTAACGACCGAGCACAGCTCAGCTTGCGATTGGCTTAACTTCATTATATTTTTATTGCAAAAAAAAATGATGATGAGGGTGGACTGAATTGTTGGTGCTGAATATGACATTTGTCTCGTACAATCAGAAAGCCATTTGAGCAGTCAAAGATGGCCGCTTACCTTAGGGCCAGGAGGTCCTGCAGGTCCAGGCTTTCCAGGTAGACCATTGGGACCCTGAAACAGTAAAATGGAATGCACTGTTATGTTTAGTCACTGATAACAGCCAAGTATTGAAGATGACTGATAAACAGTAATGAATACCAGATGTTATAAGAAGGCATGATTTGGCATATTTTTGGAAACATCCTGGCACATTATATCAATATCATGATTCCATTCTTAAAGATTACACACACACACACACACACACACACACACACACACACACACACACACACACACAAAGGGGTGCACAAAAGAGGTGCACTGGTGCGCATGAGTACTGAAATTTGAGCATTGCACTCCAGTTCACCATATTAATCTAGTGTCAGCACACACTAGATTAATGCAGCTCAGTTAGTCAGTCTGACAGCGGTCATCCCCACAATAATTGCTTCCGAGGGCCAACTTCAAAACTTCAAAATAAAAGCTTGGTCAGGCATTGTTATCTATGTACAGTCCTTCTTCTATTTTGAAGTTGATGCTTGTAGCACGCTCCATATCATAGCTTATAAATGGTCATTGCGGTGGCTGGCTTGACTAGGCTAGCTCCATCCAGCGCTAACGACTAAATTCACTGTCAAGACGGTGGGCCTAATGTGGTGTAGGAGAGCCGCCATCAAATTTGTTGTATCAAAATATGTTCTTGTGGGCCTTGGCGCAAAAAAATGGGCACTCGACCGCTGCCCTAGGGGAGTGTTCTAAGGAGTGCTTCGCTGATCACAGGGTTCCATACTACAAGTCCAAGGTGGCCAATTAATTTTTCAAATGGGCCATACAACTCAACTGTGTTAAATACAAACTTAATGTATTTTTATAGAACAGTAAATTGCAGCAGCTGTAGCAGGGAAGCCCAGACTTCCCTGTCCCTAGCCACTTTGTCAAGGTCTCCTGGTGGAATCCAGGTTATTGTTGTTGTTCTTCTTCTTATATTACAATTATTACTCTTGTTATTGTGGCTCATGTTTTGTGTTCCATTTTTATTTGCATCTATTTATTTTAGCTTTGTTTAAAGTCCTCTATCAATAAAGTTCAATTGAGATTTTTTTTTGTCGACACCAGGTGCCCATTATGTCGATCATGATCGACCGGTAGCTCGCGGACTGGTTCCAAGTTGATCATGAGGGGTATGGAGGGGAAAAAAACACCAAACATTTGTGTGTCTTTGTGTTCATGCACACTGCACCCTAATCATCCTATTAGTCTGACTTTCACTAAAAGTATTAATAAAATAAAATAAAGCAGGTCATCTTTAACCTACGGTGGCGCGTGACATGCGTCACCGTAAGTTGTTAGCGCTCAGCAGTCTGCAATTGCAGCTTGTGATCAGAGCTGTTGCGCTCCATCTTTTATCGTTATCATTATTCTCATTCAGTGTTTGTTTCATGTACAATTCACCGAGGGCACAGGCAAAGAATGGGAATCTGGAGGGCCGAGAGAAGCATTTTAAAACTGTACGCGTGAGCTTCGATAGTTAACAGGCTGCAAAAGTGCGTCGCATGCCTCCGTGTCAGGCTGTTGCTCATCGTGGCATGCGTGTTTATGTGCGTGCGTGTGCGCGGTAATGGGTCAAGCGCGGGAGGTTGGTTGATCGAAAAGTAGATCTTCGGTCAAAAAAGTTTGGGCACCGCTGGTCTACACGATCCTTGTTCAACTCGAAATTCCAGTAATGTATTACTGTGATATCAATTCATGGTGCACCATAAGGCTGTATCTGAATGAGTGGTGAAGGTTTGCAAGCATGTGTACATGTAGCAAATGTTTATTCTTCCATCCGGGTTTGTTCAAGGTCGAAAACATGAGCAAAGACGTTCGCCAACAATTGTTAATGCTCTCAACTAGTTTTTCTTGTTGCAAAGAAATTTTGCACGTTCAAAATTTGACAGTGACAAGAAAAACAGTTTACAACCATTAAAACTGTTTTGGAATGTCTGGCGACCGTCTTTGCAACTGTTTTCAACGAGGAATTAACCCTGCCAAAAAATAAACATTCGCTACGTGCACATACACTTAGAAACCTTTGCCGCTCAGTGAGATACCGCCTTCCGGCATTTCATTCCTTTAACTTCAGGTATGCAAGAAATAAAACACACCGCACATGCACAACGACAGACACATAATCACAGACACACACTATAAATATGCCACATTCCTGTATCCCTGCTGCTTACAAGCCAGGCTTGCTTTCCACTAGAGTCAAAGGCCTCCAAGAAACAACTTTGTTTTTCATTCAGTGTACTCTTTCTTAATAAAAGAGTAAAATAAAAAAATGTTATGTATTTTAGTGTAAAATTTCTGAATTTAAAAAAAAGTAGTTATTGGTGTACAGAAGCATACATTTGTAATGCCAAATAGTGTTAATTTAGGACAGCTGTGTGTAAACTTTTTTATGCACTTATTGTTTTGGTAACATGCACTTGAACTTGCATTTCAACTTAATCTTACCAAAATTTGGACAAATAACAAAGTCAAATATTGCTGTTTTTAGCCAGTATGATAAATAATTTCAGGAAACAGCGACCCATTTAGTGACAAAAAGGAAACCACAACCAACTACATGATGACCACAGCTTTTTCCTTCATGAAAGCCTTAAAGACAGATTCAATCACTATCAGTAAGAGCATTGTTGGAAACTGCCTTAGCATCACCTTCAAAGTAACCTTGTTTGTTTCCATGACGAATGCCTCCGCCATTGTGGGATAGTTCAAAGGCTTTGATAACAGTTCCAAGCCGAATAGGTCTGACACACTATGCTGAGCCAGCAGCGACAAAACCACAGCTTGACCGCACACTGCCCTAAGCTTCCGACCGCATAATAACTCCAAGCCTCACTCTGTCTCGGCTTCATGACTCAGAGGGTTTCCATGTGTTCTCCAACCTTTCACGAGTAGACATGTTTCACTTTTGACCAGCTGCCCTCCTATCGATCATCGTAAAAAGGCAGCAGGAGAGTGGGAAATTATCTTATGCCTTTGCAATGTAACCGTGATGGTACTCAACATATTATGATGTCATGAAGAAAAACGGATGGTTTACATCTGGTGCTGCCTGATGCACGAACATGACAGAAAAGTGGAACCTCCATTCCATTTCCAATCAGACTGCTTTACTTCACCAATGACGCTATACTTTCAGTTCGCGAACAGTCAGCGCATCCATGCAGAGAGATCAGTTGTGCTTTCTGTTTTTTGGTTTTTTTTGTAAATCAGCTTTCAGTAAGGCTCCCAAGAGAGAGAAAAGTGCAATTAATTCCATATTAAGAAGCCATACAGACATTGTCTCCCATCTTAGCGTCTTTCTGTGGCGTCCTCGCCCTGCAGGTGCTGGGACACACTAGCTTCTTGCCGGGTGTCTGCGCCAGCTGTGCGCAGAGGTGACTTGGTTCTGGCCATGGAGCTGATTCATGTTTATTATTTATTATTTATTTATTTTAGGAACAGCCTCGTAACTCATTAAGTTCCTGAACCCAGGTTGGAAAGGATGTCAGGTAGAGGACATAACGTGAAAGCGAGTGACCCCATGGCGAGAAGCGGGAGACATGCATTAACAGCAACAACAGCCTAAATGAACAAGTCGCATGTACGCCGCAAATCTGCATCTGATGTCATCAAAATATGCTACCGGTGATGGACACAAACCTATCACACACACACACACACACACACACACACACACACACACACACACACACACACACACACACACTCTGTCTGTTCAAACAACACAAAAACACGTTAAAAAAGACCATGGGTAAATGAAAACTACAGAAACGATTGTATAGATCATTCAGTAACGTAATTAACTACCTAAACAGTGTGCATGTTTAAATGTACATCATATTATTGAACTATAATATTGAATAAATTATTACTACATATTCCATGTTTATGCATCCCAGCCGCTGGGGGGCAGTGCCCTCCCCTGGGGGTGCACTGTTCCCCAGTGCCGGTCCCAAGCCCGGAGAAATGGGGAGGGTTGTGTCAGGAATGGCATCCGGCGTAAAACTTTTGCCAAGACGACCATGCGAGTTGGTAGGACGGTTTACAGGGGCGGATGGAAATTACTGGCTCGCTGTGGCGACCCCTGAATAGGGACGTGCCGAAAGGAGAAGAAGAAGAAGATGAATTCCATGTTTATGCATGACACTTGCTGTATGTGACTGTTCACCTGCATTTTGGGCATTTGCACACGCCAGTAATGTCACGTATTCAATCAATGTACAGTGTTGTTACTGATGTATTGGCTATGAGTCACTTTGAATTGAGTGCTAAATTGAAACTGGGCACCTTGACCTGCACTGTAAGTCCAAAATGCCGAAACTGCTCTGGTGTCTGACACTGTTCCTCTTTTTCCTGAATGCATGAACTTACGAAGATCTTTTTTTTTCCTTTTTGGGGGGATGGGCGGGGGGGACAGCAAGATGTAAACAGAATTAAACAAGAACAAAAGTCCTTTATTTTTGACTCTCTTAATGTAGCCAACTATATCTGGCTGTGACATGCAGCACTACGGTTAAACCTGTCAGACATTACTCACCCTCGAGCCTCTTGCTCCCTGAGGACCAGGTAAACCAGGGGGACCAGGAGGACCCTTGAGAAGTGAATGAGAGAGAGAGAGGGAGAGAAAGAGAGAGAGAGAGAGAGAGAGAGAGAGAGAGAGAGAGAGAGAGAGAGAGAGAGAAAGGAGGTGGTGGGAAAAAAAAAGAAAAGAGTAAAAATATGTTAATGACAAGCAATAACATGCTATTCGCTGTTCCAGAATCCAGAGTGAAAATGTACTAATTTATGTAAGAGCTGTCAGGTTCAAAGCCTGTGTTCAGCAAAAACTATTTTGTGGCGCTCTCAGTGTAGGGGGTTAAGTTATATTTTGCGGAAGACACTGTTACTATCAGACTTGGAAATGTTTCAACCTTCATTAAAACCAGTTTTGTGGTTTCATAATCTTTGGGCCAGTAACAAGCCACAATATGATTGTGACGTATCATCACATGAATGTGACATCCCATGCATCATTTCTAGCCAGCAACAATTCATACACATAATTATTATTAAGATCCATCCATCCAATCCATCCATTTTCTGATCCGCTTATCTTTACAAGGGTCGCGGGACGTGCTGGAGCCTATCCAGCCGTCTTCGGGCAGTAGGCGGGGACACCCTGAACTGACTGCCAGCCCATGGCACGGCACACATTGACGAATAAATATTTTTGCTCACCATCACACCTTGGGGCAATATAGAGTGTTCAATCAGCCTGCCATGCATGTTTTTGTAATTATTTACCGGTAATTAAGCATACTGAAATGGTAATGAGTTTCTGATATCAGTTGATGAAAACTTGTGAATGGATTTACCCTCTGCACGTTCAAGTCTCTTTCGTGAACTTATTTTCTACAAAAGGCATTGAGTTAAAACAACAATATATGAAAGTACAAACAAATACTCAACTCAACTGCATTTATGGAGCACTTTAAAACAACCACCGCTGTATACAAAGTGCTGTACATGGAGCAAATAAAGCACAAAAACAGTCAAACTAAAATCAAGTCGGAGTCCTTAATGGCGTTGAAACTGCCGTCCCTGCACTTGTTTTCAGTATTGTTCTCCTCGTGTTTTTATTGATCTCAGTGGAATTGGAATGTTCTCATTCTGGCTCTTCCCCAGGTAGTCGGGTACACTGAATGTTTCACAGGCTAATGTGAAGTAATCAGAAATGGATGTTTCGCCATAGTTGCCCTGTGATTGACTCCCCGCCTGCCTCTCGCCAGAGTCATCTTGGAAATAATCCAATTCATCCCTGATCAGCATAGGCAGGGGAAAAGGACTGAATGAATATGTTCATGCTCCACGCTGTTCATATGCTGCATTGAACACTAGAGAAAATCCATAATAGATCTCTTTTGTATTTACAAATAGCAGTAGTTTTCAACATAATGTCTAATGTCCTATGAAAAGAAAAAAACCTGATGTAGTAAAACGCAAGCTCAAGCATGCATTTCAAGACTGTGGCCCAAGAGCAACCTGTGTATACACCACAGCCTATTTGGAAACATGCCTGTAAGGCAGTGAAATACTCCCCTAAGGAAGGAAACCAACTTTTTTTCAGAGCTCAGCCGCGTATGTCATGACAGACAGAGCCACTGAACTTCAACCGAGCGTGCATTCAAAACAGGCCTGCAAATGGTGACAGTAGCCAAACAAACCATCAACGATAACAGCAGAAAACGCCAAGTACTGAAGGACCAAGCTGTTATTTTTTGAAACTTTGATTGCATCAGACGTTTAAGATGCTACCCATGAGATCACTCAATTGTAATGTGCATAATACACTCATTTGAACTTGAAATTACCCAGTGACGTGATTCAAAATCAAAATGAATGACAATATTTGAGTCATTGTGGCTTTTTCAGCCATCAATAAATAATACCTCAATGTCCTACAGGAATTGATGACTGATGCAGTTTCCAACAGTGACTAACTCTATTTTTACCACATGATAGCAAACTCTTCATCACATTACACTGACTTGAATCTGACTTCCCAGATTAAATGCAATATGCTTAGAACAAAAACATAGCACGCTCATATTACAATTCAGATTCTAAAATGGGAACGCTGAAAAAAAAAAAGGGCAAGTTGAGCTATGTACCACCTACATGGCTGCAGGCAATACAAAGGAAGTTGACAGGTGATTCAAAATGTTGTACATTGTTAGAATGAAATATCTGATGCCGTGCATTCTTAGAAACGTTACCCAGTACCTGAAATCTGCGCTCTAAAATCATGTTCAGCGGCAAAGTTATCCTGACAGCCAGCTTGATGTAAATCATATGGCTGAATGGAGAGCAACATTTACAGTGTATCCCTCCAACCTTCAGAAGTTATTCACACATGAAAGTCAAAGCCAAAGCAAAAATGTCAGCCAAGATTTTAGAAAAGGACTGATACAGTATGTTCATTGGACAATTTGCATCTACTGTACATCAGGCATGATCAGCTGATCAGCAAGCCCTGAAGAGGTCTAATAACGATCCTGATCATTTCAATCGGGTATGTTGGAGCAGGGAAACATATAAAACATGCAGGATGGTTTAGTGTGTGTGTGTGTGTGTGTGTGTGTGTGTGTGTGTGTGTGTGTGTGTGTGTGTGTGTGTGTGTGTGTGTGTGTGTGTGTGTGTGTGTGTTCGCGTGTGCGTGCGTGCGTGTGCGTGTGCATGTGCATGTGTGTGCGCCTCACAAAATGCTACAACAAACGCGAATCCATTGTGTATTTTCATGTACCTTAGATCTGTGCCAACGCCGTAACAAGGGTAACAACAACGCTTTAATACCATCACTATGGTGACGCTTAAACGTGCAACAGACGCCACAGAACAAACAGAAAGTGCATGAATGATACAAGCAGGGCAAAACCTGGGGAATTTTGCAGATGGTTATCATAAACGTGGGTGGCCCCGGCAGTCGAGTGGTTAGCACGTCGACTTCACAGTGCAGCGGTACCGGGTTCAATTCCAGCTCCGGCCTCCCTGTGTGGAGTTTGCATGTTCTCCCCGTGCTTGCGTGGGTTTTCTCCGGGTCCTCCGGTTTCCTCCCACATTCCAAAAACATGAATGGCAGGCTGATTGAACACTCCAAATTGTCTCTAGGTGTGAGTGTCAGTGTGAGCACGAATGGTTGTTCGTTTCTGTGAGCCCTGCGATTGGCTGGCAACTAGTTCAGGGTTTCCCCGGCCTACTGCTGGAAGACAGCTGGGACAGGCTCCAGCAGCCGCCCCCCGCGACCCTAGTGAGGATAAAGCGGTTCGGAAGATGAATGAATGAACAATAAACGTGAAGCCACATTTTTATGGAACTACATTAGCAGCGTCCCCCTGAAATATAGTGACATAACAACGTTCCACAGAATAAATATAATGTGCCTGAAAATATGTAACTCACCATAACGCGAAATCAAGAGCCACTCGCCATACATTGTTGAGAGTGGGCTGGGTGCATGGCAATCACCAGTCGCTGTAAACTCATATTTCAATCATTCTCCTGGCTTATGTTGTCTCATCACTCGGCCTTTTCCCCGTTGCAAAGAAACATTTCAAATAGTCTGTTTTTATTCATTTTGCTTGCTTGTGGGTTGAATATTAAGACTGAGACAATTAGAACCTTGACATGAGTCCGCGATTGTCAGGTAAAACATGGAGGACCCGGCCACTTGTCAAAATAAAATATTTTTTTCGCCTCAGCTAAAATAAACCACATTGACGTGTTTTCTACCTGCATCGGTGCGGCCCGCCTCGGCCTGGTCCAAAGTCAACCGGTTGCAGTCTGCGGCCTCCGTGCTTTAAGCGATCTAATATTATGCTTGATTAATTTCTAACATCCCAGAGATGTTCAGTAAAGCAGCTCACATTGGAGTATACAAATGTAAATTAGTCTGAAATTTCTCTTTACAGTTCAAAATGGTAAAGAGACATGCACCTGGTGATAAAAGTCCACATTAAAGAACGTAATGATGCTACTCTTGATGACATATGGCAATAAATTTGTTAAGTGTTGTAATCTAATTTGTGTGTTATGATATTCCTTGACATGTGGCTATACTATTTAAAATCTCTCTCATAAACACTTTAAGCATGAAGGGACTTGAGTTACCTAATATTACTCACCGGAAGACCTGGCTCTCCTTTGGGCCCACGTAAGTTGTCGTCATAGTCATACAGGAGGTCTGCTTCTTCATACTCATAATCATATGCGTCCGTGGTCCTATCATCATAGCTGCCATCCAGTTGGTGTTGCTCAAAAGGGTCTGCATTAATTTCATGATGCAAAGTGATGCCACTCGCCATTGGATGAGTCTCCAGGTGCTGCAGAGCTTCTTGAGGTTTAAAATTTGAGTCCTCAGGGTTGGTCAAAAGTCCTTCTTTTAAATGACTCTGCCTCACTGGGTGAATCTGGCCTGTAGAAGCATCAGTGGGGTTGTTCTCTGAGCTCTTGTCATATTGATCAGACTTCCCTTGGAGTCTCGCTCTGTTGGCCAGTATGTTTTGGGATGTGCTGACAGTTACAGTGAAATCCAAAGCTGGTTGCCCACTGTGAGTAGCTGAATTTGCTCCATCAGCCTGAACTGAGGACATAGTAGACTTTGCAAGGGTTTCAAATGCAAAAATGTGCCTCTGGTCTTTCAGATGTGCTTCTGGTATTGGGCTTGAGGTTGAATAAAGTTTGAATACACTGTCAGTGGCCATTGTTCCCTTGGATTCCATTAGTAAGTGATGAATATTTGCTGTTCCAAGAGACGACATTGTTACGGTATCGGAGAAGCTATTTTTTGCCTCGATAGCCAAAGCATGATGTACCCAAGACGATCGGTATGTGTCGGCCAGCCGGCACTGTTTCCTAAGGTAGTTGCAATAGTGTGCAGCAGCTTGGGCTGCAGGATATATATCAAGTTGGCAGACTCGACCATTGAACGATGCAGCTTTGGGGTTCATCCTGCCCAAAGTGAATAGAGCTCCAGAACTCCCAAGTGTCTGAGACCTCCCGAGGATTTGCTCCTGCTGGTGTACTGCTCCACAATCTGAATAAAAAGACACTGAGCGTGCTCGAACACCAATGGCAAAAGGACGCTGACGCCCATCATGCCAATTGTAAGGAAAGTAGATGGCGGCCTTCTCTCCTGTATGGACGACCACTCTGCGCGGAAGGAGCTGAATGCCAAAATGCAGTCTGTCGCTGCCATCTCTGACACTGAAAATAAAAGCGTTGTTTGCTCGCCAGGAGCTCACACTTAGAACAACGGAAAACTCCTCACCAAACTCCGGAGGAAAAAGACTGCTCGTGGGAACCTCATAAAGTGAGTTTGAGTCTAGTATTACCCCATGTCCAGAAAATGGGAGATTTATAGTTGAGGGAACAGTGGTATAAGTGGTTGAAGGTTTGGCAGTCCTTTCGTATGGATTGTCTGTTGTTTTCTGAACTGTTAGCCCAAGTTGATAGAGGACATCCACTCCTGAAAAAACAAACCAAAAGAGACAATATTAGAATTTAGCAAACTTGCTTTGTTTCAATACTTCCCAGAAAAGGTTCATACGGTGGTCCCTCTCTACTTCGCGATTCACTTATTGCGGATTCAGTGCATCACAGATTTTTCCAAAGTACTGTATTCAGAAAAAAAAGGCTGAATGATTCTGAGGTTTTGTACATGTCTGTACTGTACATGCAGCGGGCACGATGGTGACTCTCTGGCATACTGTCTCTTCTGTTGTTTCTTCGTGCACGGCGGAGAGAGAGGGGGCGGGTGTGGGCCTGTCCGAAAGCAGCAGCACGTCTCTCTTCGCCTCCTTCTCATCAATACCGAGTAATTGTCTTATCATTAACACATCGGCTGCGCGGGGATAGCTGGCCAGGAGCTAGCTGGAGGCTAACGGTGGCTAATGGGGGCCGCCTTCTACGCCACCAGCACAAGTCTCTTCGCTTCTCTCAGAAGGCAATGCTGATGAATGTTAATAACTGTATCAGGTTTTATAATGAAAGATTTAAGTAAATACGTGTACTGCTCTCGTCTTTGTCTCAAATATGTAAAGTATAAATACTGTTTACATATTTTAAACATGCTCGTACCCACAAACCCTTACACAAAAATTCCTACTTAGTCTGACCGTCTGGTCTCAAGCCAGAGGGAACAGGCGGCTGGGAGTAAAGTGTAAAGAGTAAAGGATGCATTTTATTTAATATTTGCACTCTCTTACATTATAAGACTGGTGGTGGATAAATATTTTATCATTCTTGTGCATTTCTTGAGATGAGGTCACAGTAAACATTTGCAACAAGAATAGCGCTATGTATGCCCAGACTTCCATGCCCAAACTTTTCACTAATGTAAATGTATATACAATATGTACAGATATATAGAGTTATATATTTTTGTTCAGCTGCCTTGTTTTTTAAAAGACTACTCATGGTTTATAAAGGATGTCATTAAAGATTGGCAAGTGGGGCTATTTTGATACGGACTGGGATGAATTTTCCCATTCATGTGCACTGAAAAAAAAAATGAAACCCTGGATCAACTTTAAAAAAACTGAAACCATCCGTCGCACCTGACGTTTTATCTTTGACGTAAATGCAACATGAAAATGTTAACACATTGAAACAAATTTCTTCAGGTGAAGCAAATCGATTAATTTCAAGTTGTTGGTCCAAAATATTATACCGGAGACAACTTCCTTGTGTGTTCTACATACTTGGCCAATAAAGATGATTCTGATTCTGATTCTGAATAAAAAAATTATTTGTTTGTTTGTTCATTACACATTGTAAATAAACAAAACCAAAACATCTGAAGAAGGAAGACATACTAGCCAGAAACCATATCTTAATTTTGGCTTGTATAAAGTTGAAAGCCTCATTGTTCAGAGATCACAGGTTCAAATCCAGCCTCAGGCTTTCCCATGTGTACTTTACATGTTTTCCTGCATAGATTTTCTCTTTGTACTATACTCTGATTTCCTCCTGTATTCCATTAATGGGCATGCTAAGTTCACTGAAGACTGTAAATTTTCTTTAGATGCAAATGTGAATAAAAATACAATAATGTTAAATCTGTATTTTTTTTTGAATAGTTTGTTCCAAACATCCAAAATGGTTTACATGAGGCACAAACTTGCATGTTAAACTGAAAGGATTATTTAGGTTAAGTAACAAAGCTAATTGAATTATTCAAATCTTTTTTTTTAGTGTACGTCCCTCAAATGGCAAAAATAAACCCCTCAATTCAGACCACAATTCAATGAGTTCTTGATTGGTCCTTATGCAAACCTTTGACAAACCAACCAATAAACAATTCAATCAAAATCTCTCACATTGTCATTACTGCAGTGACAAAAGTGTTTCTGATCCTGAATAAAAACAGAAAGGAACACATTCAGCTACGTCCATCCATACGTTGTCTGAACCGCTTCATTGGGTCGCACATGAGGGCCGCAGGCGGGCTGTAGACCATCCCAGCTGACTTTGGGCAGCAGGTGGGGTTCACCTTGAACTAGTTGCCAGCGAATCGCAAGACACACATAGACAAACAACCATTCCCACTCACAATCACACTTAGGAACAATTTAGAGTGTTCCATTAATCTGCCATGTATGTTTTTTGGAATGTGGACAGAAATTGGAATTCCCACGCAGGCATGGGAGACCATGGAAACTCCACACAGGAAGGGCCGGTTCTGGAATTGAACACCAGACTTCTGCACTGTGAGGCAGACGTGCTCAGCAGTCAATCACGGTGCCATCCGATTTTTATAAATTTTAATTTTTACCATTTCTTCTTCAAGTAGTGGCCCAATTTGCCGCTATGCTCAATTTACACCAAACTCCCATACTAGATGTTGGTTTGCTCAAAGTAAGGCGCAAGGAACAAAAACAACATGCAACTTTGTTTTAAGTAAAAGCAAATCCTTGCAGTCTTTAGGTACAGAACTTTAGGCAGCTCAATAAGAAAATGTGTCGCATGTGTCACTTATTTTTGTACTGGATTGTCATAGTTTAAGGAGAAGGAAGGTGGGGGTGGGGGGGATACTTTCTTATGATAAATGGGAAGTTGGGAGAGCTTGACACATTGCAATTCTATGTGTCATAAGTGATTTTAAGAGGTACCCTGACCGGGATGTTCATGTGCACGTGCAAGAAGGGCAAACTAAGGTAGAAGCACAGAACATACCTAAATAGATCAAATTTTGACCGCTTGAACTTGTGTGCACATGTTTGCTGGTGGGAGTGCATGTTACGATGGTGCGATCTCAGGGTCAGTCTGAGGTATTTTTTTTTTGCTAATATAGACATGAACCTTCTCTTTATTTGGCATGACATCTTTTCAAAATGGATATGTGCTGCAGGGTCCAACATTAAGTCTTATTGAGTAGTCAGGCCACAATGAATCACTTTGCGCTGGGCCTGTCAGAACTGGTACTGGCCCCAAAGATTCATGAGATATGATAATCATGAATTTCAATTACTATGTATCCACCTAATCCTGAGGGTCCTCATGGGGAAACATTATGTGAGCGACTTCCGGTAAGAGACTTTCGAGAAGAATTTTACTTTTTTTTTATTTGTTACAACGGGTTTCGTTTCACGGAGTGGTTTATTTGGACATTTTTTTCCACCCCCTTTTCTAAGCAATCATAAGCCCCCATTACATTCTTGTTTTGAGAAATTCCTCCTAAAACATTGTATACAGTATTAAATAAAGTCCGGTATGGCTTCAGAGCTAAAAGGACCACTGATTGAAGCAGTTACAGGAGTTACAAATCTACTGGACAAAAAAATAAAATAAAACATGCAATCGGAATATTCATTGCTCTCAAAAATGCATTTGATATTATAAATCACTCATTTTCGAGAAATATGGGATCACAGGGGTAGCTGGGAACTGGTTAAATAATGATTTATCCGTGCAAACACAATAAGTAAAAATAGGTGTACATTTATCTGATAAACTTGCTTGTGGTGTCCCTCAGGGGTCAGTACTGGGTCCCCAGCTGTTTAAATTACATATAAATGATCCATTTAATGTTGTTTGCAGCTAACACAAACATATTCTATAGTAATGACGGTTATAACAAACTCATGAGTACAGAAAATACAGAACACAATCAAGTTAGAAAGTGGATGGATCAAAAATTAAATCTTAATGTAAATAAAACAAACGTACTCACATTTGGTCATTGTAAAAGTAACCCTAAATTCAGACGCGGCATTTTTTACGCCGAGAGCAGTCTTACTTTGTGTGGCCAAATTGTGAAGTGTGTCCAGGGCTCGGCACCTCTGTGAATGAGGCGCAACATGGTTCCAAACACACTAGATTAGACTTGCCCCAGCACCAGAATGAAGGTGTGCCCAGTTTTACGCTGAGTGCAAGGGCGCCTGTATACGAAAATAGGGCCCAACATATTTTCCGTAAATTACTAAATTAAAGGGATTGGAACTGTTCCAATGCATTTCAAGGGAAGTATTATTCATTTGCATTCGTCTTTCCCAAAACATGTTCATGCTCATTTGTGAGTGGCTCACATAGGGAAGAGTTTGTGAGCATAATGTTTGAATGGGCACATTGTTCTGGCTCAAATGATTATAAGTGAAACCGCCAACACTGACTTCTGTACTGAAAACTCTCACCAATTCCTTTTCTCCTTCGCCTATATGCACATTCCCTAATAGGGCATACCTGTTTTCAAGAATTACCAGATGAGGTCAACATCTTCTATAGATTTCCTTTTCATCTCTGCTGATTTAGTGTATTGCTTTCTGAGTGTGCTCCTATTTGTATGTATTTGAACATTGAGATGATTTTTAACATATTCAGGGGCACTGACTTAAAAGAAAAACGACGACAGTGATGAGAAGTGCACTGAAAGGGGCAAAAGATGGGTGAGTTTATAGGCAGCAAACCCGGAGAGGTTATTGAGGTAGCTTTTATGTGCATTCTAAGGCAGTGAGTGCAAGAGCAGGCATGTTGAGGGAGGAACAGAGGAAAATGATCTCTTAGCCTCTGCCCCTGAGTCACCTAATGATCAACATGAAAAGATTGTGACGGTGTGATAAAGCCTACATACTGGGGTGACCAAGGTTCTAAATGAACACTCACCAACCTGCAAAATGCGGTTAAAATTCACGTACCCGCCGGTTTGGCCAGTGAATGTACGTGACACAAGTGTGGAAGAGTCGCCTCAGTGTCAGTTCAACATAAGATGATATTCTGCAAAGGAGGTGGCATGCTGTGTTTAAATGCCACGACTGACAAGCTTGGTTCTCAGCCGACAGCGTGCTGAACGTCAGTGTCATAATCAGGTGTCAATCAAATAAGTCTATGGCCAACAATGATGCATCTAACAACTGAACGGCGGGTCAATCCATCCATTTTCAACACCGCTTATCCTGAACAGGTTTGTGGAGCATGCAGGAGCCAATCCCAGCTGACTTTGGGAAAAAAACAGACTACATCCTGAAGTGGCCGTCAGTCAGTCATAAGGCACATCCATAGACAAACAACTATTCACACCCACATCCACTCTGCCACTGAGTGGGAACCGACACCAACGTACATGTATACAGTACATGTCAACCACAAAAGCATCAATGACACGGTGGGTTGACTCAAGTGCAAATCACATGATAATCTGATCTGTGTTACCATCCATCTATCCATCTATCCATCCATTTTCTGATCCACTTTTATCCTCACAAGGGTCACGGGGCGTGCTGGAGCCGATCCCAGCTGTCTTCGGGCAGTAAGCGGGGGACAACCTGAACCGGTTTCCAGCCAATCACAAGGCACAGAGAGACGAATAACCATCCGCACTCACACTCACACCTAGGGACAACTTCGAGTGGTGTGCTAGCTAAGGTGGCTAGCTGAGCACATGGTTTCATACTGCATGTCAAAGGTGGGCAATTAATTTTTCCAACAGGCCATGCAACTCAGTTGTGTTAAATATGAATTTTATACATTTTTATAAAACAGTAAATTGTTTTAATGAGCTGCCATTGCATAGCCCTGGTATGGTGTTGTAATTAGGAAATACAAAGTGAAAACTGAAAGCAAGTTTAATCAATAATATTAAAACTACATATCTACACATATTAACGATAAACATTTCGCAGATGTGCCGCAAGTCTAATTTCATCGATGAGGTCGGTGAATCAGGAAAAGAATTGAGCACCAAACAACATTCTCTGGTGCTCATGTGAGGACCATGACAAAAATGTTATGTGCATCCCTGTATATAATTGAATACCTTTTGCCATCCATCTATGCCATTGACGGATACTGTCAAGCAGAACAATTAAATGCTCTTCCACTAGATGACAGCTGATACAATTACCCAATGTATCCACCTATTACTATTCATACAAGAAAAGAGTATCTTGGCTCCTTAAAGGTTTGGAATCGTTGCTAACCAATCGGATGCATCGGATTTATATAAAAGTAAAATATTCTGCCTCACCTCAAAATTTGACCACTCTATTATTTATTCAAGGCTGAGTGAGTCAGTAATGTCAGTCAGTAAAAAATATATAATACTGAAGTTGTGTTCAGTGGTCGCTGACAATGGATTTTAAGACTATAAAATGCATTTTAAATGCTACGTACTTTGAGCCAAGTAGTCTTCTTCTCCAGAGAATGCTGCAGAGCATACTGACAGGAGCAGGAGAAAGTTCCACCTGAGGGGACATGGAAACACATATCAGACATTTACATTCCTGTCACAGTAAAAATGTTTTCTTGTTTTTGTTTTTGTTTGTTTTAAGCCCATTCCCTTGTCATGTTTGTACATCATTAGCAAGTCTCAAGTGTTACCCTTTGTGTTTTCAGCAAGTCCAAATGATAGTGGCAAAAATAAAGCATGTCAAGTCCACACTAAATTTGAGGCAAAAGGACACAAATCATCACTTGGGGCAAGCTCGTCATAAATCAAGTCACAAAATATGTTTGTTCATGTGTAGTGTGTTCATCCATCCAGCCATCCATCCATTTTCTGATCCGCTTATCCTCACAAGGATCGCAGGGCGTGCTGTAGCCTATCCCAGCTGTCTTCGGGCAGTAGGCGGGGGACACCCTGAACCGATTGTCAGCCAATCGCAGGGCACACATAGACGAACAACCATTTGCACTCACAATCACATCTAGCGACAATTTAGAGTGTTTCATTAACCTGCCATGCATGTTTTTACAATGTGGAAGGAAACCGGAGTTCCCACACAGGCACGAGGAGAACATGCAAACTCCACACAGGAAGGCCGGGGCTTAGAATTGAACGGCAGACTTCTGCACTCTGAGGCTGACGTGCTCACCAGTCAATCACCGTGCCGCCCGATCAATTCTCGATTATGACACTGAAGTTCATCACATTGTAGGCTGAGGTCCCGAGAACCAAGTTCGTCAGACATGGCCCCTCATTAACTGAAACACAACATGCCACCTCCTTTGCACAATATCATCTTATGTTGCATTGACAGTGAGGGCGACGTTTCCACACTTGTGTCCCAAGCATTCACCGGCAAAAGTGGTACCCAGACAAACACCCGCCAAAATTCATTTTAACCCACATTTGACGGGTTGGGGAGTGTTCATTTAGAATCCTGGTCATTACAATATGTGGGCTTGATCACACCATCACAATCTTCTCATCTTGAGCATTTGGTGACTCAAAATCCGAAACAGAATCAGTTATTGGCCAAGTATGTAAAACACACAAGGAATTTACTTTCCCAGTTACAACCCGTCCATAGGAATATAAACAAAACAATGACCAGCAGAGGGGGAGACAGAACAGGAAGCGGTTTGCTGTTCAGCGCCCTGATATCTTAGATGTGAAAAGAAAACATCCATCCATTTTCTAATCCGCTTTATCCTCACAAGGCTCACAGGGAGTTGCTGGAGCCTATCCCAGCTTACTTCGGGCAGAAGGCAGAGTACACCCTGAACTGGTCGCCAGTCAGTCGCAAGGCACATATAAAGACAAACGATCATTCAAACCCACATGCGAACCGTCACTGAGTGGGAACTGATCCCACACTACCCGCACACAAGTCCTGCGAGTGCGCCACTACATCATCAGCGACCGAAAGTAAAACAATAGGGAAAAAGAAAAGGACCATACTCCCATTTAACGAGAATGGTTTGAGGCTGAGAAAAAAAAACTGTAGTGTACATTTAAAAAACCTGTACAACAAATCTCGAGAATAAACATGTATTGAACAGGGAGGATGGAAGGCGGGAGAGGGGGAACGCATCACAACCAGTCCGAATTGCTGCTTTTGACACCATATATGACTTTCATCCAAAAGAACACTGGTACATAATTCTGAATTTAAATTCAACTTAGATACTATCCCTGCTAGAGATTCAACAATTTCAATCCCACACATTCATCATCTTCATACAGGACACTTCTTTCTATTTTGCCATCCCAGATGAATTCAAAGAGCTTCTTCTGATAGTTCCTGAAAACATTTTGTGGTGGCAATGGTAATAACACAAGTAGAGGTATATAAATGTCATAATGACCAAGGAATTAACAAAACCAATGTTTCCATTTTGTGGCAATGCTTTTCCTTTGTGTAATTGGCTTTGTGAATGTTTTCCTTTTTTTTTTTGAGTGTAATTTACTCGGCACATGTCTTCCAATCTTTGTGGAATAACAACAGTGACTAAATCGACAGGTCCATCCATCCATATCACTAATACAATCAATTTTCAAGTCTATTGCCTTGAGAACACCAAGCGTAAGTGTTTTGCATTTATCAAAATTAAACTTCAATCCAAACTGTTGTGGGAAGGTATCCAAGAGAATTATCAGCTTTTGGAAACAATAAACATTGGATGGAAAGAAGGTTGCGTCATCAGCATCCATTGAAATTTTCCTCTCAAAATGATTACCGGTAATATGAAGCTCTTCTCAAGTCTTATCCAATCTTATTTAAATTGCTAATATCTGTCATAATGAATAAATAGGGGGATGAAGGACATCCTTTATTACAACCTCTCAATATGGACACTTTGTTTGAAATATGGCAATTATTCATAATTATAGAATTATAATCTAACATATAATGTTTTAACCCAATTTATCTGAATGAAGACTCTTGTAAAATACATCTAAACTAATTTCATTAAAGGCTTTTTCCGCAAAAAAAAAAAAAGGAAAAATCCCTCTTTATTCTCCATATTATAATTTTCAATCATTTCTAACTGCCTCATGTTCTTACCTATATTTCTTTCCACCATGTAGAAAACCAGAACAGCTTTAGCACGGAACACTACACAGAGCCAAGTTTTAATGTTGCCTTCAAAACGGGTTTGTGTGATTTACCAGGCATTTATAATGCACTTCAGCAAACTACTGAACATTCAGACTAAATCAATCACGCTGACAGTCATCTCCACCATGGAAGCTGCTGACACAGCGTGTCGTGGCTCCTGGCAACTTGTGGGATGACGACACTGGAAAAAAAAAAGGTTGTTTTCATATATGTCCCTGTGAGACAAACAAGAGAGAGTGCCATCACTCAAAGTCTACTCCTTCAGCTTCAACTTGATTGTTATTTGAGTGTGGAAGTGGCAAAACAGCATGGGTGATGCCTTACAAATGACTCACAGAAGCAACTCTGAAGATGCAAGAGTTTGTGTGGCCTGATTTGGCAGAGAGCCTCCGACAGGCAGGAGTGTTTGTCTTCCCACACTTCAGGGATGGGAAAAAGAAGCATGAGAAGAAAGAGAAGAGGCAAAGCAAAGTGTTGATTGGAAATTAATGTAATTTCAATAGCACACAATAAGATGCTCTCCATCAAGAATGTAGTCTCGTATCCAGGTCCAGGAACACAGACACTCCAAGTATGAAAAGACAACAGAAGATGACAACATTTATCTGCTGAAAGGGAAATGAGAAAAAGACAATTCTCTTAAAATTGTTGTTGTTGTTGTTCTCTTTTAAACTAGAGTCCAAATGGAAAATCTAAACATAGCTTAAGCATTCCCTTTTGGGCTATCAAGCTGGACCATCTGATGCTGATTCAGACAACTTTTTTCTGTCATCCTTGTTAGAGCTATTTAAAGGGGAAGTCAACTCAAAAATGTTCTTAGCAAAGAATATGTTCTTTGCGCCTCCATTAGTCTAAACACGGCATTATGGTTAACATTGTGTTTGTGCAATATGAGTTAAGCAGTAAAATCCACCCATTTATAGCCAACTCACGGGCAGGCCATTTTGCCACGTGCTGAAAATGAAAATGACATAAAAGTTGCTCGGAGCTCAGGGAACAATGAATCATGGATCAGCTTCATCAAACAAGTGAGTGAACAAGTGATTGGTTGTCACCCGAGCCCCGATCAACTGTGATGTCATTTTTATTTGACAGAAAGTGGCAAAATGGCCACCCCCCGAGATGGCTAAAAACAGGTGCATTTTTGCTGCTTAATTTATATTGCACAAACACAATATTAATCAAAATGCCGTGTTTAGACTAGTGGATGCACATACAGTATATTCTTGTTATTATTGTATATTACTTTGGAGTTGACTTCCCTTTTAAGGAATCACTGGCCTGAAAATCCACCAGCTCACCCCACCTGCCAAGATTCCGCACATCTACAGTGGCGTAGGTGGTGGAATTATCGACACAACCAAACCGTGCCGGCAAACTTTCTGTCTCAGCGTGACAGGAAAAAAACATTCCCACATTAAAATATACACTGCAATTGCGTCACTTGAAAACAATGAGGAATCGATGGCAGTTCAGTGTTGATTAAAAATGCTCCCTAGTCATTGCACTGAAAGTAAGACAAAGCTCCCCAAACACTGTTCTGTTGACTGAAAGAAATACCACTGTGAGGGGAGTGGTTGCCATGTCAAGACTATGAATACTTAGGACTAGCCCACTCCACTGAATCCTTACCGTTACAGTAATGTGTCTTTCTCCCACCAAATGAGCTTGGATAATCAAAAACAGTTCATTCATCCAGGCACAAGACAGAGAGGTACTGTGCTTGGATTAACTTGGCAAAGGAGCAAAGCTTCGTTTACAACCACCATAAGGAAAAAGAAACGTATTTCTTAAAATTGTCATCATGTGTCAAGTGAATGGAAACATTCACAGTGTGTATACAGGTCGAACTTGGCCTACCACTCGTCACATCATTAGTGACAACAACGTAGGAAAATTGTTCATCTATCCAAACAACTCTAAATTGTTTGACTTCTACACATAAGATGTTCGAAACCATGCAATCGAACGGTTAATTTCCCTGTTTCCCTTGGCCTCCGTAGAAAAGGTTTTCTGATTTGGATTCAACCAAACAGAATTGTGACATCCCTAAGCTGTTTCATTCCGTTTCTTCACACATGCTTCATGACATCAACACAGTAGATACGTACTCTTAAATTCTTCAAAAGCGTCACACTATTTAATTTTTCTGAGTTTGGGACAATGGAGATCTTAAGATTGAACCTCTTTCCACAATCTTAGGTTGGATAACTATGCCACAACAAGGCACCGTAAGCTAGCTTGCAGTGCAAAATGAAGTACAAGCAATGACTCATAAACTGAAACATTTGTTTCATGTAGTTACTTAATTGTGATGGTCAATGCAACTTTAATGAATAATGTGATTTTTGTCATGGGCCGACTTGTTTCGTCACCATTTGAAGCTACTACTCTCATTCCCTTTAAATGCCGTGCGCGAGAGGCAGGCAGATAGTGCTTGACATGGCGGAAGAAGACACAGATTTGCTTGAGTCCTGCAGCAGGTCGAGACATACAAAGTATTTTTTAAGGACCTGCGAGCCGACCACCAAACATCCGTGGGCGAATGATATAAAGTCACCCAAGGAGATTACTGTTCTGTGAAGTGGGCACTTGGATACTGCCTTCCAGCATGGTCGTATGTGTCCGTGTGTAACCCGCGCAACCAAACACGCCCCCGCGCTACATAGCTGTGCCGCGGCTAGTTGGGATGATTTTAAAAGTATGTCATAAAGATGATAACAGCAACGTGTTCAATTATATCTGCAAAGATTAAGAGGATTTCATGCATTGTCATATTTACTAGTGAAATATGATTCCATCCACCACATATGTCCGCAGAACTCACAATCGGTCTGCCTGCACTCTATTCAAATTCGCTAAAATCACGTGAACATTTGCTGCAGCAATACTTTGACGTTGTTCCAACAGTCTACTTTCAGCCACTAAATTCTCAGGTGTGTCAGGCTTATGTCGAAGGAAACGTTGTTGATCCGCCAGAATGCTCAGCACCACGCAGTGAGGTTAACTAAATTCCCAAACAAGCGCATCGAGGTTTGCGTTGGCACGAAAATCAACATAGACCAGTTTTTACACTTGAGCGGAGCTGTGCTGTCTCGGAATATATCGAGCCCTTTGTCTTACATTTAAAGTACCATAAATTTTTTAAGATAAGTTCAGAAATCCTTTATTAGTCTCGCAATGGAGAAATTCCCAATTCACAGCAGCACAGCTATGACAGGAAGAAGTAGAAGAACAAAATGTATGAGCTGCTGGAAAGGCAGCCACTCTCGCGGCGCCATCTTGAAGTCAAAATAACACAACACAACACAACACATAACACACAGTCGTGCAATCTTAATCACTTTTCCTGCATACACTTTGTTGTTTGAAGCAGTTATAGATGAAAGAGGAAAGGATCAAAGTGTCCTTTCACCAGTGGATCTGAGACGTCATGCTGAAAATGTGCACACGTCTGCTCCAAGCTAAGTTTTGAAAGCAAACACAAAGCTGTAGCGTCCATTGACGAAAAGAGATTGGCTCACATCTCTTGTCCCACGTAATCCGCTTCAACTCCAAGCCGCGACTCCCAGCGCTTATGACCACATACTGCACAATGCCTTGATATATGAGTTCCACTCACAACTCAAAACACCTTTCTCCATTGAAATAAATAGAAATTCCATTAATTTGTTTCAGCCGCCCAAAGAAAAATCAACCATTTATTTATAATGTGTTTTTAGAAAGAAGAAACATGCCATATTAATGGTACCCAATACAAACATTTGGAAGAAGTGACTTTCGCCACAGTGAGTCATTTGCATGATATGTTTGGCACAGTTTTTATACCGGGTGCATGTCCTAATGCAAGCTACCCATTTTCATTTGTTCGACCTGTTGTATGTTATAAAAACATATAGTGATAAAATACTTAAATAGAATTTGAAAATTGGAAAACTTGATCATCATTATCCATTCAGTTATGATTGTGCGTCTCCTGTATGTATACAGTATAATATACAGTATACATACAATATACAATATACCGAACGCTTAAACAGTTATAACCCTGTGACACCATTGCTACTCTTTAGTATATTTACAGTATTTTGCATGCCGTTTGTTAGCGATAATCTCATCGGACTTTCTCAAAGCAAAGTTATCGTTTTAAATACGAATTTGTCATTTTCTTTATTGTATGCTTAGTTTGACCGGCAACTTTAACTGGAACTGGCACTAACCAACTTCAAGCGCATTTTTTGAAGAATTGTTCTCTAATTCTGTCGGCCAAACTGCTGGTTGTTGTGAAGTGAGTCACGACATCTCAGATTTGTGCCTGTAAGTCAAAGCAAAAAAGCAAAATAAATAAATAGGACAGCTTGTATCTCAAGGCAACATTGGACAGTGGCTCTTTGGTTTACCACGACAACCCGTGGTGTTTCGTGGATACAAAGAACTACTTTGTGCCTCTTCTAGTGTGCAAACCAATCACAAAAGTCAAGACAAGGAATCAAATTATTCAAAAACATTTTTACTTTAATAATGAATTTACTACTTTGTCATCATAGGTTGGTGAAAGAATATACTTTTTGTGTTCCAATGTGCGTACACATTCAAGTTACAACAACGTCTTAAGAAAGGTACTGTGGTGTAAGTAAGTGTGAAAAGTATATCTAATAGAATGTGCCTAACTAGGCGGACCAGTGGTTAGCGCATCGACCTCACAGTGCAGAGGGCGTGGGTTCGATCCCGGCTCCGGCCTTCCTGTGTGGAGTTTGCATGTTCTCCCTGTGCCTGCGTGGGTTTTCTCCAGGTACTCCGGTTTCCTCCCACATTCCAAAAACATGCATGGCAGGCTGATTGAACACTCTCAATTGTCCAGAGGTGTGATTGTGAGCACAGATGGTTGTTTGTCTCTATGTGAGTCGCGATTGGCTGGCAACCAGTTCAGGGTGTCCTCTGCCTACTGCCCGAAGACAGCTGGGTTAGGCTCCAGCACCCCCCGCAACCCTTGTGAGAATAAAGCGGATCAGAAAATTGATGGATGGATGGGTGTGCCTAACTAGAGTGCAGTAAAAAAGGTGCCGGTAATTAAAACAACACTCATGGTTTGTGTTCCATTACTGCATGGTTATCTCAATTGCAACCATAAACAACAAGTAACAGATCAAGTTATTGATCCGTAGCCAATATGTGTCGTTTATGTGTTTGCACATGAACACCAGAACGCTGATGCCTACAGTTGATGTCTCAAGTCATAAGACTTGATATTGTGGAAGCAATCCATTTTGTTTTGCAATGTTTGTTATTATTGTTGTTTATTCTGTAATGGCTGATTTCAAAACTATGCCCCATCAACTATTACCCTAATCATTATACTTGACATTTTCTGCCATCCATAGTACAGTACTTAATTCTTGAGCTACATGGTGAATGTATAGTGCTCTGTTTAGATTGGAGTCTGGAGTCAAGAGGTCAGTGCAGACCTGAGTAAAGATTTACTCAATCCACAAGACAGCATGCAGACAAAGGGCTGTGAGTAAACTTACAGTGGTCTTTATTGGTTTACCCTTTTCCTTTTGTGGGTGGACTTGCAGATGTTAGAAGCCTTTAATGGAGTCATATAAATAGACCAAAATCCCTACAGACAACAGTGCTGTGCAGAAAGGGAATAAACTGTACAGTCAGCAAATGGTGTTCAAGCTGTGGTCTTTAATGCATCCTTCATCAAGGACCACTAAGTCAGCTTTGTGTTTATTTTCATCTTAAGTCCATGACACACATCTTGGTGCATTTTTGCATTGATATTTTTTATTTCAGTTTTCTCAGTTGCTTTGAATTCTCAAAACTACTTGTTTTAATTTTCACGTCGTGTCACTTTTTGCAAGAAAGAAAGCAGTTTCTCATTTCTTGGATCAAGTTGCAAATGCTTTGGCACAACCATGCAAATGATGTGGTACAATTCTCTGCCGTTTTTGACATTGTCAATTGCTTCAATCATGTTGATCAAAATGGATTTTAAAAAGCTCTCTCACACCCCACAAAATGGTGGCATTAGTTCAACGTATAAATCTATGCAAAACGGCTGAACTCGTTGTCATAATTTTACATCAACCAATGATCAGCTAGTTTTCTGTTGATGAATAATATGTTGAA
>NW_017806073.1:623054-629029 GCF_001891065.2 Hippocampus comes
GTGTGCGTGTGTGCGTATGTGTGTGTGTGTGTGTGTGCGCGCGCGCGCGCGAGTGGTTTGGGGGGGGGGGTTCATGGAGGGTTGAATAGTTTTAACCTGGAATTTAAAGCATTCACACTTGGAGCTGATTTTACTGTTGTTAACAGCTTATCCCATTTGCATGCAACATAAAACTGCTATATTATGTTGTTAGAATATATTATAGTCTAAAATAGCATACTATAGCCATACAGTATTGCTAGATGCTGCTTGCTTTGAATTAAGGAGTACAAACTTGATTGCTTGGTGAAGATGTCAGCTCAGTGTGTGTCTGGGCCTATTTGTGTTTGCCCATCTGTCCACCATAGAGGCATCTGTCCACTAATTAACATGGGTAATTCAGCAACTTGGTGATGAAGTTCTGCTGCACAAGGAAAATACAATTCACACTGTCTTTGCGGGGACTCCTTTCATGTTTCACGCTGGCTTTTTTCAAATTTGGGGCTCAGCCACCCCAAGCTATGCCCTTACTAATCATTGTAACAAAATCCATACTCACTAGCAGTATATTGGGCAGGGTGACCAATGACTCGTTTTATAAAGACTAGGTTGCTCCCTCAAAACAGGCTAATTTCATCACAACAAAAATACGATGCGAATATCATTTTCATTCTTCATCCCCGCACTACTTTGATGAAAGCATGTCACAGGCATATTATTCAGGCACATGCTAACTGCTTTTAAAAAGTGTGTGTGTGTGTGTGTGTGTGTGTGTGTATGTATGTATGTATGTATATCTATCTATATATCTTAGATAGATAGATAGATAGATAGATAGATAGATAGATAGATAGATAGATAGATAGATAGATAGATGTCAGAACATGTTATTCAAAAAAATAACTGAATCCCGTAATTGTCTTGCATGAGGACTTTTAAGCCGGGGATGTCTGAGTGCATATCACATTGAGCCTGTACCTTGTTCAAAGGCACTTCAGCAATGCTCAGGGACTGGCTTGTCTCCAATAATCAGTCATTTATTTTCTTAGTGACAGACCTGAACGTGCGATCTTACAGGTCCATGCAGACCGAGAAACCTCCACACTTCCATTCAGCTTCAAACAGCCCAAAGTTAAACACATTTTAACGACGCTTGAACATCATCATCAACAGTGCACATGCTTGTCTTGACCTCCTGCAATTAAGTCTATTAAGAGCAGTTTTAATAGGTCCTGGCTATCTGTGTTGTGCCACTGATACATATAGTAGCAGCAAATAATCCACAGCTCACGAGCCAGTAAACCAGTGATGCATACACACTAAACTCTCAATTCAAAGGACGTTTCTTGGTCAACTCACTTCTTATTTTCATTCAGAAGAACCAAAAAGAAGGATTTTGATCAGCACAAGTCCACTTTAAAATCAAGAGGTAACCTTGCCTCTTCTGGGAGAGCAGAAAGAGTTGAAATACTGTAACTCATTGTAAAGCCCCTTTTGCTCACATCTGGAGAGAATTCATGACAGAGTATTGACCATTTGGAATCCAAAAACAATGTAGTTCCAGACATTGCATTTCGCTCTGTTCCGGATGTCAGTAATGCACACACAATGCCTGTGATGACCGTTCAAAAAAAGACTTTTATTGCTCTCCTTTTACAACTCTTCTTTTACATCACCTATTCCTGGCATGCTGAATAAGCATTTTTTCTTCCAAGCCTTTTGGACACCCAGGCTGTGCATGAGCCTCTGCAAGATATTTTAAAAGCATATACCGGCACTAATGCGAATATACGATCATATTAAAGTGGTTGTCATAATTTATCTATTGACTACTGGTATGAATCGTAAATCATGAAGTGGTAGTCATTCGGAAGCACTGAGACCACCGTTGCCTCAGTTTTGATAATGCAACTGTTCTATATAAACCAATGGAGTGTTGAGTCCGTCCGTCACTGTTTAACTGGTTAAACCGAGTCGTATACGTCCACGAAGTTGATCCATGTTAAGTCAGGCAGCCTTTCGGGAAAAGACGCCAACAAATGAGCAGAATAATGTTTCCAATTACACACGCAAAAACCATAACCCTCTCGCGTAAACACTTTCAAGCGCACATTGTATGACATCTGCATGCTGTTTAATCAAAAGCACACTTACGTTGCTGCCGCGGAAACGTGTCCACTCCTTGTCCGTTGAGCTCCTAAATGCATTTGTATGCATTTGTCCCGGCAGCAGAATTCTGGGTGAAAACAGAATCACACTCGAAAGGATACCTGCTCATGGGCTAACCGTTCGGAAGCAGCCACGGGAAACTTCAAGTGGTCGGAGGAGTAGTGTTACGGCCGCCTCAGAGATTCCTCATCGTGTGACAGTCCACAAGAGAGCTCTCCTACCTCTCTGCCGGCTCCCTTTTGCGCCAAAGCGCTCCTGCCGCGCGCACTGAACCGGACGGTTCCGATATCCAAACTGAAGACGCAAAGTGGTTGCACATATACACACACACACACCCGCGCGCGCGCGTAGCAGGACCAGCTGTCGATGTGTTCCCTTTGCATTCACTGCGCATCCGACGCCTTTGCGAGGCTTCTTCTCCACAGGCTGTGCGCTGCGTCTTTACCTCCAGGCGGTGGTTTGCGCTATGTGCCTTAACTTGCACTAATGGAACAGCATTCAGCCCAATACAACTCCTACCAACCAGCTGTTAGTGTTGGATTTCACCAAGTTCTGCCTTGTGACATCACGGATAGAATTTTGGCATGTGCGCACTCTGGACAGAATGTTGACATTTGCGCATGTGGGTAGTCTATGAACGCACATTGGCCACATATACGTGAAGATATTGTTTGAAATGTATTCGTCTCCAGGGTAAACAAACTTCCAAAAAATGTAATGGCAATGTGATGTATTGTAAAAGTAATTGTTTTTAATGGTAATGAAATTATATGTGAAGGATGAGCTTCTCAGAGGTGCGAATATTTGGACTTTGGATTTTATACAATGGGTTTTCTCTGGGAACACAATTCCTAGACTGATAAAATATTAGGTTGACTCGAGCCCCAAAGTGTTGGATATGCCTTAATACTGATTTGTGCTTTCAATATTAAAACGGCATGCAGCCATCATTATATGAACCACTTTATCCTCACAAGGGTCATGGGCATGCTGGAGCCAATTCCAGTTGTCTTTGGGCAATAGGCCAGGTACACCCTGAACTGGTTGTTAGCCAATGTCAGTATTAAAAACTAGGTTTCTTATAATGCCATTTGTAAGACTTTGGTCATCCTTTATGGCCAAGAATATTTTTTCCACACATGTACTATTCATAAATATCCATCCATCCGTTTTCTAATCCGTTTATCCTCACAAGGGTGTGCTGGAGCCTCTCCCAACTGTCTTGGAGCAGCAGGTGGTGTACACGCTGAACTGGTTTCCAGCCAGGGACAGGCACACATCGACAAACAACCATTCGCGCTCACAATCACACAGAGGGACAATTTAGAGGGTTCCATTAACCTGCAATGCGTGTTTTTGAAATGTTCAAAGAAACTGCAGTACCCGGAGATAACCCACGCAGACACGGGGAGAACATGCAAGCTCCACACAGGAAGACCAGAGATGGAATCGAAGCCTGCACCTCTGCACTGCGAGGCGGACATGCTAACGAGTTAACACCATGCCAACCATTATTCATAAATTGTTTAATCACCCACCCCCCCAAAAAAGCTTGTTCTCATCATGCCTGCATGGATCCAGCTACTTTGGTTTCCTCATGTATTCCCAAAACATGCATAGTAGGTTAATTGAAGACTCAAAATTGTCCGTAGGTGTGAATGTGAATGGCTGTTTATCTTTATCTTGTTTATATTGGCGCTGATGCTCAGGGAAGATGCCAGTCAGACATGGCAGACCCAAATGTATTTTTAGGGTTTGCTCGGAGTGTCTGGCAGAATCCCCTTTCTTAAAAAATTTCAACTCCCACCTCTGGCAGAGCTTCGCCCACATCCTGGGGGAGGTGGAGGGCATTGAGTCTCAGTGGCCCGTGTTCCGGGCTTCTACTTTTGAGGCAGCCGATCGGAGTTGTGGCTGTAAGATTGTCGGTGCCTGTCGTGATGGCAGTCCCCAAACCCAAAACTCCACAGAGGAGGGCCTGAGCCCAGATTCAAACCCACAACCTCTGCACTGTGAGGTGAATGTGCTTGCCAGTCATCCAGTTTATGAGCCTTATTGTTTAGTCATACACTGGATTCACAGATATGACCACCTTTTCTCAATCAAACAGGCTTTGACCCACTTCCACTGTTCCAGCTCCAGATGAACACAACAGCTTAAAACAAACAGAGCTCTGTGGATCCCTGAGCTGCCCATCCCACTCCACCTACGCACCCCACTTCCCTTTTCCTAATGATTGTAGCCTCCCCCAGCACACAGAACAGACATGGATTGCATAGAAACTCTGGGACGCTACTGGGAGACAGAGCGTCCTTTAATACAGTACTACACAGTAAAATGGTACTGTGAGTAGGTAATTGCCATTGATGCCTTAATAAGGAGTAATTTATGAGAGGTCAAATGGATGTGGAAATTCCAAGTCAAGTCTTCCAGGCGCTGTAAAACAGCAGAGTCTTCATTTTGTGTTGTTTGCAAACATTTTTGTCCAGCAGTTTCTGTGTGAATGAGTTACATTCTCTCCCTTGCTGCCTCTTTTTGGCATCTCATGACAGCAATGATTCAAGCAGATGTTTTCACCCTTTTCCAGCAATCAAAAAGACGAGATGTTGCAGTTCAGACATAGATGCTACATGGACTGTATGCAAAACAACAAGAACTTTAGACGAATCTGTTGCTACCTCAGCGAAAACAAAAACTTTTTTGTTTTTCATGAAGAACTTTATTATTAAACTTACATTTAAAACCAATACAGTGTAATAAACATGACAATACATAAATTGGTATTATGAAGTGTAATTAAGCCATGTGTGTCTCTCTCTCTCTCTCTCTCTCACACACACACACACACACACACACACACACACCGAAGAACACTTGGGTGTTAGTATTCTTTTTAAGGGGGTGTGGCCTAGTGAGTGACGTCAAAAGCCTGTGTCAGCAAGAGTGCTATTCTAGTGTACAATTTTGGAATGCACTTTGACAGAGGTTTGGATCTTTAACTCGAATCCATCCATAAAATGCAAGAATATAATTTAAATTTTGTTAATGTGGAAATTTCGTTTTGGTGATACTTAATAAGGTCATTGTTGTTTGTTCATTGACTTAACATGAGGAAAGAGTAGAATCTCTTCTTCTAATGAAAAGTCACGTTTGTTCAATCCAATATTTCAACATGTACTCACATCCTAAGAACAACAGCTTTCCAACAATCAAATTCTGCTTTCGTTTTGTTTCTTGAGGAATGGGCAGATGGGTGTACAGTACACCGACTCCCCTCTGTAACATAATATTCCCTTCTAGCAGACTTCATAACTTAGGCACTGCGATAGCCAATAAATGTGATGTTATTTGAGACAAAATCTCAATGACACTCGATAGGGTGCTGTTCTCAGACAGAGTCTATATTGTCGTGAATATCCAAAGGTTATGTTTATGTTAAGAAACCTGACATTTACGCTAAGTCCGGCGCATTTACACGGTTTATTCTTGTGCTGATTAATGTGCACTGTCCCAATGAAATAAATAGATAGATAGATAGATAGATAGATAGATAGATAGATAGATAGATAGATAGATAGATAGATAGACACTCCCCCCTTCAAAGAAGGCAGGATTGTGTGGTTTTCCTTTGAATGATAAATAATTACATGCAAACTGTGCTGTATATTTATTGTTGTGCAGTTGTCAGCATTGCGAATAATTTAACATATGTCAGTGGAGATCACAAATCTTGTGAATACCACGCCTGTTTTTTGCAGTTTATTTTAGATTGTGTGTGTGCGTGTGTGTGTGTGTGTGTGTGTGTGTGTGTGTGTGTGTGTGTGTGTGTG
>NW_017806073.1:629249-657835 GCF_001891065.2 Hippocampus comes
AGAGAGAGAGAGAGAGAGAGAGAGATCTCACCAAAAGGTGCAAGAAATGGCAAAGGGAAGTTGTTAAATTAAAAATGAGTTGGGTGAGGTGATTAACTTCTTCCTATACTTGTGTGACAGTTAAAAATGTTAAATGTAACTTTATACTTGTCTGTATGGTTCATAAAGATTTTTGTGATGGCTACAGTTTGAGCCTGGAGCTAATTCATTCACTATAAGAAAGATTGTTTTAAAATTTGAACAAGTTGAAAGTCAACCACATCACGGAGACGGTATCATGTTTCACTCTAATGACCCTATTTTTGTGCCCGGCACCAATCTAGTACAAATCACTGTACATATTGGTGTGATGGAGTTTTCTTTTTTTTTTTATATTTTCTTCGACTTGCACAGGTGGAGGAGGAAGTTTGGATGGATGGAGCACACACACAGTACTTGGCATTGTGGAAGTAGAAATCGACATAGCTGCGGCCTGTGACAGATTGACACATTCATACATTTAGCGTTTATCCAAGTAAACTGCAAGATTCCCCTTTGTGAAGGATGTAGTCGGCTACGCATGTGACATGGACCATTGGAGACTGCTTTGAACCCCCAATCATGTGGCTGTGTGTGACCCCCCTGACCCTCCCATCACCACCAATAGTTGACTGTTCAAATATTTTTAAAATATCAATGACAATAATTCACTCAATGAACAATGTTTGTCATATTCATTCATGAAATACAATAACATCAGCCACGCATGCGTATAATCTGTCTTCCTGCGCCTCGTTTAAATCCACCAAAATTGTGTCAAACCAACTGCGCCACAAATTAGATCTGCTTTTAGCTAGGCTAAAGTCGAGTCTAGTTTTGGTTATCAAATTGCCAGATTCACCAGGAGCAAGCAAAGGAAAATGCCAGAACACCTGTCAAGTCATTGGAAGGTCTACTAAATTCACTAGCACACTCAACTAGACTTGTCTCGGCACGAAAAAGATGCACCCGTTTTTAAGCCAAGGGCGGTCTACTTTCTCTCATCAGCTCTGCGCCAGCTCTGTCCGCCGAAATGCCCAGCGAAGTGTAACATATCCGCAAACATGATATATTATTCTTGGCCCAGCACGAAGGTAAAGATGCAGCTGTTTTGACATTGAATTCACGGGGCACCAGCCCATCAAAATAGAGCTCCCATGTTTACTGATGGTTCAAAGCCTTTCACTTTTCTCTAAAATTAAATGATGACTGAATATTAATATCAAGAAATCCTTCATTTATTCATGATATCTTGAGCCTCTGTCAGCTCACTATTAGTGGAGTGCCCACTGAACATAGTGCCGGTCAATAGCAGAGGGTTGTTTGAATGGGCTCTTGGAGTGGGAATTTATCTCATGCCAGCTGCACAAAAGTCAGCCATGTGAACCATTTCACTGGCCCAGTAATATTCTCTCCACTTCAAACTAAACATTGGGTTTTCTTGCAGTATGTTGTTAGCCTGTCCTTGGTTTTGACTTGGAAGTGTGACTGGCCCTACCCAAGGACCGCATGTATGCCTACCTGGATACTCTCTTCTCAACTCACTCTGGAACCCTCATATGTGGAATTGGGAGCAGAAAATTGCCTTCAGATGAACATTGCGTTGTACTACAGCATCTTGTAAATGGGGGAAGTGTGGAACCTTTCTTTCACACATGATGTGAGTGAATCCAAAGTCAACTAGGTTGGTGAACTGCAAAACAAACAAGCAAGTGGATAACAAACGGAAAAATAGGCTCCCCAGTTGATGGGGCATAAAAGTCAAAGTCTTGTATGGGGCCAATAGTGTGACATTTTCGAAAATGATTGAGCCGTATATGAGTTCATTCTTCTCTTTAGTATGATCGGTGAGGTTGTTCCCATCCTGTAAACTGGTCATTCGTCATGCAGTATGGCCGAAATATGACTCGAGGCGGTTGGCATATACTATATATCTCCAGGATCAGGTTGACAGTTGAGACTACCTGCAGACCGGCTACACGCAAGAGTGGCCTCTGTCTCTAATTAGCTCATGCCTCATATTATTTCTTTCTTGTGTGCATGTCAACAGCTTTTAGGGCTGCTGTTTTGCTGAGCGAGGAGAGAGTGGGCAACAGCTGGGAGCACGCTCAACAGATGGCGAAATACGGAGCAGTCAAAAGCTGAAACAATGTTCTGCATCCAAGTATGTACTGTATATGCGTGTGTGTGTGCGTGTGTGTGTGTGTGTGTGTGTGTGTGTGTGTGTGTGTGTGTGTGTGTGTGTGTGTGCCTGTGTGCGTGTTAGCTTTGAGAGTGTTTATGTGTTGAGGTACTTTTGCAGAGCTTAAGCGGCCATGGGAAAACAGGGAGAGGGGCCAGGGGAGTCCAGGGTGAAGTGGGTGTTTGGGCTGAGAGGAAGTTTGGGAGTGTGTGCGGAAAGTGAAAGTCCCTTTGGGGAGCATGTGGAGTGGAGAGAGGCAGAGGGAAGGAACGCATGTTTCACAGGCAGACACTGCGTGGTGTTAAGCGCCTCACTCTTCGCTTGTAAATACTCTTGACAGATTCACCAGCTTTGGCACTTGAAACAATTCCTCGTTAGTGAATTGATGGTTCATTTAATGAGAATCCCAAACACTGCATGAGCTCATTCACTATGCATCCTTTTATTGTTTGACTTGTACTTTGTACTTTTACCACAAGGACATCATAAATGTCAAGGTGCGCCTGAACTGTGTGATTGATTTCAAACATGTTGACCCGAAGTCAAACGTCCCATCCATAACAATCCTGTCCATCAACTTTTTGAAACTAGCTGGTGCAGTGCACACCGTAAATCATCATCCTAAATCAGGTTTAGGATGACTGTTTTTCATATGTAATATCTTTTTCTTTCTATTTCCTGTGGTGCAATGTTTATACTTTATGATGTGGTACTTCTGGACAGAGTCAGACATTAGAAAGCAGTTTTCATATTCACATTCTCCTGGAAACCGAATTTTTGTGGGGTGAATTGACAAACATTTACACCGTCACCGACAAAAAAGGAATTTGAAACCTTCAGTGAAAACTGACTCAAGCTGTGTGTGTGCAGGACTGAAACCAGTGAAAACAAATGACTGACATCGTACTTTGGACATCTGCCCCATCCAATACCCAAGGGATCCGACCAAAAATGTGAAGAAAAAAACAAAAACAAATTCAAAGCTCAGCATTTTTACATGTCATGAAAACTGACCAGAACAGACGTCAACTGGCTATAGAGTATCAAAGGTATTTTGCAAACTGTTGTCTTAGGTGAATACAAAACAATACAATACAACACATCTTTATTTATATCGCAACGCTTTATATCCAATATCATCCATCAAAATGACTTGTTATTGACCGAGTGCTTTGATTTTTGGTGCAAAATAATTTGACCTTTTGATCATCAAGCAAACTGCTCACATTAAGACACTTTTTTGGGGGAGACCAATTATTCCTGAAAGGTAAGGTTAAGAAAGGGAAGGAAAGACTTTCACTGAGAACCTTGTGCATAGATGAGTAGATGGTGGATATGCATTGCAAGTATTCATTAAATTTTGATGCATGTGCAAAAAGCAAATGATGTGAGGGGAATGGATTTTTCCTCTCAGCCATCAGTCTCTCCCTTGCTACAGAATCCAAATTGTTTAGTCTCATTCAAGCTGTTTATCTTACATTAGTTGCAAATAGTGATTGCTTATTTGATAACCCTCTTTGAGACTTGGCGCCTCTGTTTCAGTTATCTTCATGATTTGACTTTCATTATTGGACATGTAGCTAAATAAAAAAGATATTGGTTCTCTTCTTTGACAGGTATTATCCCGGCCAGCTTGTAGTTCTATACATCGGTAGTTCAGAGGAGAATACAAGGCTGTGTGCAACCAACATTTGACAGGGCTACTAGCACTTAACAATTTCTGTAGTCACATTTATGACTCTGGGAAAAGCACCAAGTTCTTTGTCCATGTGTGTCAAACACATAATTCATTCTATTCGGACAAATGTGAAATGCAATTTCTCAATACTAAACAAAAATGAGTTGCATTACGATACTTGGGAAGGAGTTTCGGAAGTAGATGGGGTCCCAGTGCAATCACAGCATATCTGTTAGAGGAGACTTTGCAGGTGCTGACTGATGTCATATAAACTCTGCAATTAGTTCAGTAAAGTCATTTATCTCCTTCAGCCCGAGCTGAAAAAAAAAATTCACACCATCTTGCTGGTGCTTCTTCTGCACTTAAAGAGGGACTAAAATATTTCACATGGTTCCTCTAACCCTGTTTCAGGTCAACCCCTGCAGGAGAAAGGCCTCTCTGCAGGGTCAATATTGTTCATGTGGTCCTCAAGAAGTAATATAACTTGATGAATGACATTGGTGTGATACACCATTAAGGGAGATGTGACATGTGTTACAACACCACTTTGAAGCATGAAAAATGACCACGATCATCTTCTGCAAAACCTCGACAGAGTATGAGTAACAAAAGCTTGAGCGTTTTAGTGCTCAGTGTGTTTTTCAGAATGTTTTCCCTTCCTGTAAAACCATTAATTCTTGCACAACTTTCCGATTCCACCTCCATATGATGGGCCAGATGGAGTTGAACGAACACTCTTGATGTTTAAAATGGAGTTTGGCACTGTGAAATTCCGAGAGACGAGGTGTGGGGGGAGACATCCCGTGTTTCCCTCGCTAATGCCAGGTTCTACTTTGGTTGGTGTGAATGTTTTGCTCATGTTTATTGGCTAGTTGCAAGGTCTCTGGGAGAGAAATTATCTGGAGCACTCTTGATTGGTGATAGAATAACAATATTTGCAATAACACGTTTTTGTGTACAGTTTCTTCTTTTTCGGAAATTCTGATTCGATCACCCAGGATGCATCACGTATTTCTGACAGTTTACAGGGACTTCGATGTTTGCAAAAATGTGAAATAAAGTCTCCTTTTATTATCCGAGTATCCCAATGATTAGATTCAATCTTTGCTTTTGCTCCAACCCCTCTTTGACGCACCATCTACAGGATTGGCCTGGTTTCAACAGTGTTTGAACAGAATATAAAAGGAAGAAGATTAATAAGTATGACCGTTCTTTCCCAAATCGAGAAGTGACCTAAGTCTTTGCTCTTTTATGTCCATATAACACTGCCGGCAGTCTGGGCAGCATACACAAATGAAGTCAAGATGATGAAGTCTGCTCAGGCAGTCTCACCAAAGTTGGCTGGAACCTTGATAGCAAACACATGACGGTGGCCAGGATTGTCCATCTGTGACGAGAGTCGGGCTCTTAAAACGTGCGTTTCGCGAACAGGTGGCACAGCTTTGCTCTAGTGTAAAGTTAGGCAACAAGACAGAACGTCTCCGTTATTTTTGCCCCGCAGTGGGGCAGCTGAAGCAAAGTATGAGCCTGAACTAACCTTGATGTACAAAGAGGAAAATGCTGCTGTTAAATGAAACGCACAATAAGTTATAGGAGTATGTCCACAGTGTCAATCTTTTTTGTTTTGTCGGGTATTCATAGGTGTTTGGAAAATCCTTTCAACTGAATGAAGCATATGTGCTACTTGGCCAGAGCTAAACAGCAAACAGATGAAGTTAGTGACTGTATAGTGAACATAATGAATCATTTAAAGGCAGAGGAGTCTGCTGTTCCACTACAAAGTCAGTGTAAAACAAGAGAGGACTGTTGACTGGCACAAAGGCACAGAAAACAAAAAGATGTTGCAGTTGTGCTAAAAGTACCAGTTTCCCAAGTCACTGGCATGTAATAAGTAAGGATGATAGCACAGTGACAATTCTTAATTGACAATGCCGATGTGTTTCATTGTCAGTAACAATGTTTCATTGCAGTCAATAACCCCTTTTAAATCCGACTATTGGCAGTATGGGCGGTTTAAAAACCCAAATGAGACTCATGGGTTAAGCCTTTTCTAACCTGAATATTGGGTCATGCAAATCGGATCGGGTTACCTCTTGTCGAAGTGTGTGTTCTCCGCATGCTCTTGTTCTATCCGCAAGGAATCTTGATCTCTGTGGTGCAGGAAGTACTTGTAAGCATGTCATCCTTGCCATAGCGAGCCTAACTTGAATGTATTGATTGATTTCTCCGTGGTGTTTTTTTCCCTGTATCTGCGGCCAAAATGACACAGTGTGTATACAGAAAGACATATAAGTGCATATAAGGCCATATAGCTGGTGCATAACTCGCCTCAAATACACAAGCAGAGATAAACAAGCTCAGAAACGCAGCACAAATGCACATTTTTGGAGCGAGGAGGAAACCGGCTGCTTTTGTCCTTTGGTGAGCAACACGAATATAATGTGTTTTATTGACAATAAGTAGTAACAAGCAGAAATGACGTAACTTGTGTCACAACAACCGTGCACTATCATTCAAAGCAGGCTATTGAAACGCGGGAGTAATTTTGTTCGACCATTCATGTAAACGGGTTATTCCGAATGTTTCACAAATCTGAATTTTGACCTGAACCTGAATATTGACTGCATGTCATATTTCATGAGAAGAATAGTGAGCTTTTTGGTCTTGCTAATTGCAGCGTGTCTACTGGTGGCTCTGTCCTACATTCAACGGGGTGGCGAACAGTTCAATGCAATAATAATAATAAAAATATTGAAATAAATGAATAATCTAGACACCTTTTTATCGACGGTATATATACCAGTCATCCTTCCACAAACTTTCACAGAAATCTGTTGTAGTCGTTGATGTTTTTGCAAACTGCTAACAAAAAAAAAGTTTTTTATGTTACAAATATTTGTCAGTTTTGAATGACATTGCCAGGAAGTTTTATTTCATAAGACTGTACAAATATGGGCATTGCCTCGTTGATAGTATGCAGTGATAAAGAATTGCTCTACAAAAGAAAATACCAATGCTCTGTGAGTTTTATTTAATAACGGGCCTTGTGATAGTGTGTGGGGTCCCTTTTACTGCAAGAAACATAATCCTGTTATAAACCTGAAATCAAAAGCAACTGAGACAGAGACAGACCTGAGGTCAACAGTGAGACTTCCAGACAGTTTTAAGCTGACTGCACCCTTGAACTCAATGGAAACCCAAACAGTGAACTTGCCAAGACAATAGTTATGTCAACTGTTATTATATAATGAAGGTGACCTAAGAAATGTCTCCAAAATATCGTAATCTGTCGAGTTTATTTGAAAAAAAGGGGAAAAAATGTATCAGAGTGGATCATTGGCTTGTTGCTAAACAAAGCTGAATGAAATCACCAACATGAAACTCAAAACAAAAATGCAATCCGCTAAAATATTTGTGATGACCCGTTGGTCCCATATTTTTTAAAATACCCAGCCAGAATACACCTTCCAAATTTATCTGAAACAAAAATCTGACAATAAAAGTCAGCCATTCATTCACCAGAAATTTGCAGAGTTAGTCAAAGACATACGGGCACACTCCTATGCTTAAAAGAAAAGAAGGGGTAGGAAATGATGTAGCCCTTAAATGACAAACATGAATCGTGAAGTGTCTGCTGGGTGAGTCGCACACTCACTCCATGTAGAACGCACAAAAAAAAAAAACAAAAAAAAAAGTTTAACATGACGATGTTTTTTTAGCAGGGTTGTTTCATGGGGGAAAACATGACTTCATCTTTCTCTTCTGCCAATTCATGCGCGCTCTGCAAAATCTCTTTGTGAGTCATATGTATGGATATTGGTTGTGAGCTGTGCAGGAATGCCTTCGAAAAACCTGCCGCTATTGCTCTGCATTTACTCTTTACACCCCTGAGGCAAGGACACTTGCCTTGATCTTGTCCTTTCACAAATCTACATCCGTGGAAGTCAATTGTTAGTGCTGAGTTATGTGACAAATACTGGCAGCAAGAGAAGAGAAAAAGGCTAAACTGAGTTTGAAACAATTTGATTCAAGAAATGTTCGTGTCACTAAAGCAACCACACTACATGGACAAAGTATTGTGACACAGCGTTCATTCAGTTGATCCAAAGTGTTGGGCAATACCACTTAACACAATTCCCAAGGCATGCCGTCACCTTGACAGAAGGCGCGTCAGTCCGTCGCTGTTTGAAAATAACAAAACATGGAAATGTTATTTAATTGTTGCTCTGATCAGTCAAAGCATGTTTTAATGTTTATTTTGGTGGTTTCATGTGCCATACTGTCACATAATGACTTAAATGTGGCTTTTTAGCATTTTAATTTAAATAGGGTTTGTGGTTTTGAAATAGAAAATGAAAGGAAAAAAATGGAAACGAAGAAGTCCCACATTTTGTCGAACAGCATATGAATGCCTACACAATACATTTCTGAGCTGGGTCAAAAACGTAATGGAAAAACCTAATAACTGACTGAGTCAGGAATATAAAGACAGGTAGTTAATCAGGCAAAAAATTATCCATTCATCCATCCGTTTTCTCCACTTATGGGGGCAGCGGATTTCGCAGGGAAGACCAGACTTCCCTCTCTACAGCAACTTCGTCCAGCACTTCCAGGGAGGGGAATCCCAGGGCATTCCTGGGCCACTAGTCTCGCGCAGTCTTGTCTAACTATGCGCATGGATAGAGTTTTCTTTCTTTTAGTATTTTGGTATATTTTGGATCTGGTAGACTTGGTTGGTAGGGGGTGTTTACATCATTGTGCTGTAATGTCCCAGTCTAGGAGAACCTTGGACAAAACTTGCATAGGTGCCCCAACAGTCTTCCCATTCCCAGAAAGGGCAGCAACACCAGTAACTTAATTGATTTCTTAAGGAGCAGTTTCATTCTCTTAAGAGAGAAAGGCCAACATAACAAACAAAACACTCGAGGTAAATAAATGACAAAACTCTAACCTCCAATAACTCAAAAACAGGAAAAAAAGAGGCAAAGCAAAAAAGCTTCTCCCAACTACTTCTGCTCTGCTTGACTATTTACAGGTGTTAAGGTTGTGTTAAGGCTTCCGAGAAATGCCAACAAAGTTTACAGAAAGCGCAAAACGACCTGATTACGATGGGAAAGCAGTTCACAAGACCATACACAACCAAGCAATTCGCTGATGATTTCTGGTGATGGAAAGGCTAGAGAGGAGACAGAGTGCAGGGGGCAAGCTGCTCAAATCGGTCAGGGGAACCACACCTTGACCAATCATCTGGCAGCAATCAGGTGAGGCTGACCGTGCCCCCCCTCATCCTAAGTCACTCAATCAAAACACAAGGGGACATTGAAGCACAACATATACAAAATAAATCCACAGGGTCAAAATAGTGCACCGCCGTGAAAAGCACCCAACTTGCAGCAGTTGCCCCCGTTTCCAAAGAGCACATGGTGCTTGACAATGTGGAAGCAGAAATAGACTTGCTGAGTTCACTGCATGACACTGGTGTGCGCATTGTGCGTTTATACAGTTAAGCTGCACGATTTCCATTTTTGAATGCAGAGCGTGGGTAGCTGGAGACTGGACCTCCAACCCCAGGTCCGTCTGTGAACACCCCCCCCCCCAATAGTTGTGCCGTGCAGTTGGGGGGGGGGGTGGTATCAAAATATTTTGAGGTTGTTAATGATATGATAAGAATTCATCCGTCCATCCATTATCCGTCCATCGCTTATCCTGATGAGGGTTGCGGGCATGGTGGAGCCTAGCCCAGCTGTCTTCGGGCAGTAGGCGGGGAGCACCTTGAACTGGTTGCCAGCCAAGAACAGGGCACTCTTAGACTAAAAAAAAAAAACATTCACACCCAGAGTCACTCCTAGGGGCAATTTAGAGTGTTCCATTAGCCTGCCATGCATGTTTTTGTTTGTTGTTTTAGTTTGTTTGTTTGTTTATTGAACATATATAAAACATACAATAACATGACAAAATGCAAACAAAAATTATGAAAGGAAAATAAAAGTAAAAGTAAGTAATACAAACATCATCACAGTTATATGTTCAAAGGAGTAGGAAGAAGTATACAACTTATCTAGTCCTACCCCTTGTTGTGCAATAATGTATATTGATCATTTCCAATACCAAAGAAAAAGAAGAATGGAATGTGGAATGTGTTTTGGAATGTGGGAAGAAACCCGAGTTCCCACGCGGGCATGGGGTGAACATCCAAACTCCACACAGGAAGGCCAGAGCCAGAATCAAACCCTGCACCTCTGCACTGTGAGACCGACGTGCTCACCAGATAACTTAGCTCCAATCAGCACTGGGACACACAACATCCTCCACTATGATCAGGTGATGGTCATCACCTGGAGGGAGGCAGCAAATCATGTTCACCTAATGATGTTCAGTTGATATGTATGTCGGCAGCTGACTGGTTCATACGTCTGCTTCACGGTACAGAGGTCCAGGGTTCAATTCTGGGCTGCAGCCTTCTTGTGTAGAGTTTATATATTCAGCCCGTGCTTGAGTGGGTTATCTAATGGTACTCAGGCTTCCTCTCACGTTCCCAAAACATACATGGTAGGTTGATGGAAGAATCTAAAATGGTCTTCGGTGTGACTGTGAGTGGTTGTTCGTCAATGTATGCCCTGCGATTGGCAGGGTGTACCCTTCCTACTGCCCGAGGACCGCTGGGGTAGGCTGCAGCACACTCTCACCTGGATAAGTGGTTTGGATAATGGATGGATGCATGATTTGTGTGCATGCCCTATAAAGTACACTTGCCGTGCTCATCTAAGGACTACCTTTCATCCCACTATCAACGTGGATTCTTCTGAAGCCCAAATACAGCAGTAGGCAGAGGTCAACGGCTTATGATGCAGATAATAATGACGGTGCTTGGCTCCAGCAAGCTTTTTAACTTTTCTCCAAGTCATGGTATATTAAAGCATCAAAGCATGTATTGTAATTAATCTAAATGTCACCCGATTATCTGTTTGGGTCACCACCAAACCATTTGGGAATGTTTGGTGAAACAGTGTTCTGCATGTTTTCCGGCTTTTCCAGATAACCGCAAAGAGTCAAGGTCAATAGGAAACCATCTGCACATTAGACCCCTGTTACATCCAGGGTCAAACAGGCACCTTCTGCCACGACAAGCATCCAAATAACTGACAGGCGTTAACACTCCTGTAACTACACTGCTAAGATGTGTTAAACACGCTGCACTGCTTTAAGGGTGTGGTACTGTCCTGCCACAGTACACGTACCACCGCATCAGAGCCCTTTTGCACCTTATCATCCTCCCACCTGCGTCTACTGGCCCCCCTCCTGCACGTCTCATTCGGCACTAAGCAAAGTCGCAGCGGGGTCTGACGGCCGGAGCCTGCTCTCGTTTATCACTGCGCAGTCAGAGTAGTCTGACTGGGTGGATGAACTTGGCTGGAAGGAATCTTCAGGCGGCTCCACTTCAATGAGCAGGGCTAATGAGTCAGAAAATCCCACAGCGAGGCCTTTAGGGTTCACCATGGGCATTGGGGAAAACAGGTAGTTCAAGAACATGAGTGAGCATAAAGTGGCTTTTATGGATTGTTGAAGAAGCAGACAAACCTTTTGGGAAGCTGGAGTGCTGAGGCATTTGGAGGTGAGGTGAAGGAACAGGAAGAAGAAAAGGCTGTGTCTAGATGAAGTAAGGATTACCTCTTTGATCACTAAACCGTGTCTGTACCAGTGAGGTTGGGGGCCAGCCAGGTGCACTCTGTTCATCAAGCTGCTGCCAACCCCCCACCAAGCTGCCCTAAAGGTGTGAAATGCGCCCCCAATCCTTTCCATACACACCCCATCACACAAGCGACCTACAGCAGAAAGAGAAGCAGCCGGAGAAAACGAGCGCAAACCAAGAACAAAAGAACAAGAGTGAAATTGGTCTTTTCATAAAACATAACAGGACTCAGCATTGCATAACACAGTATGAATGCATGTCGTCAATGTGATTGAATTTACAATAGAGAGAGACCATATTAATTGCTAATTATCTTTACAAAATATAATTCTCAGAGGTGGGCCTATCAGTAAATTTTGCTACTCCGTCATTTTTCATTCGCGAGCGCCTGGGCCCGTCAATCATCATCAGTCTGTCATTATTTCAAGCCGACCAAATCTGTCATCGTCAGACCGTCAATCCGTCATCGTCATGGAGTGTGTGATGGTATTGGACCCAAAAAGCAGGGAGGCAGGAGAAGCATGGTTTACTGAACAAAATATACATTAAAAAAAAAAAAAAAACACTTACAGACTCACACTTGAAATTCAAAACTCAAACCACGTCCTGAAAACACCAATAAACCAAAGTAACAAACAAACAAAAACCCATGACAGAAGCACAACGATCGCACCAGTCCTTTTCACAGAAAAGAGCTAATATAACCAACAGGTGCGTCACTGGAGGAGAAGCCCTCCAATGCCATCTGTTGATCACAAACGGAACAGAACCATGACAGTCATTGCTAAATTACTCAATGACTAAATTGTCAGTGCTATTCTAGGACAATGACACCTTTTTCTACTTCTGTGGCATCCCATCCGCAGCAACCAATCGGTGTTGAGAATGTAATACTACATCACATGCAGGCAGAGCACATGCAAACACACATCCAAATAAAGTTGAAAACCACACACACACACACACACACACACACACACACACACACACACACACACACACACACACACAGAGCATGCTGATTGGTGAAATAAAACATTATGGGACAATGTAATTGCACTCTGTGGGACTGAGAGGTATACAACACAGACAGTTTCTTTTGCTGCTCGGGACTTAAACAAAAGGAGTAAGTTTGGAGAATGGGGAAAGAGATTTTTCAAACTTTTTTTTCTCTGTTGGAGGATGAGGAGTGCCTCCTCCAACTCATCTCGAAGCAACCCCTGTGTATTGACCCTCCGCAAACAAAACACGCACGAGAAACGCAGCATGTATTTCTGTTAGTCGTCAGCAAAACGGGAGTCCGTCAGTGACCGACTGGAAAGGGCCGTCAGTACTGACGTGGTTAGTCACGATTCGGGTGACGAAAGAAAAAAGAAATGCTGTAATCAACGCTCAGTATTTCTCAGTTTCCGTTATTTGTCATTCGCCAGCAAAACAGATGTCCAATAATGACGGATTTGACGAACCTTCCATCAGTATTGTTGGAATGCCCCTTGCTGATAATTCTATTCAGTCATGATGAGACCACAGCAGTAGTAGTCATAGATGTTAAACCTATGACATGACAGCATATCATGTTATCAGGTTACAGGTTATTATTGAAGCATTAAAGGGTTAATACTGTATAGTGTTGATTTGAGTTGTTTCTTTATGCATTCAAAGGGCTTTACAATGTTACATCATTCACCGAATAATGAATGGAAAATGCTGAAATGGAAAGAAGACACAATCATGACAGCACCAGCAGCAACAGAGGATTTAGTATCTTGCTCAGACATGGTTAATGCGGAATGAGGCTGGAATCCATAACCTATGGGTTGGGATAAAAGCACTTTATCTAAGGAGTCAATTTGTCCCTCAGGCAACAGATGCAGGGAAAGAACTGCAGAACAAATGGGTGGAAAAGACATAGGAGTGAATATTAAATCATGAAAATGTGAAACGATACATACTATTGAATTGGTCTGGGCTGACTCTTCCCCACCATTGAAATAAATGAAGATAACCTCATTACACATTACTCTGCTGGTTACTGTCAGTAATTATCTGCCTTATTTATTGGTGTATGTACCTCTAATGTACCCAGTGCTTTTAGTAGAAAAAAAAGTTTTGGTACAACCCTCATTCAACTGTTGCGGTGGGTAACAGTAGATCTTGTAGTTAATTCATTAATTAATAACTACACAATAAAGATAATAGATGGGCGGCACAATGGTCGACTGGTTAACATGTCCGCCTCACAGTGCAGCGGTGTAGGATTCAATTCCGGCTCTGCATTCACAGATATAGATAAGGTGGCTGTGCTATTTACAATTGTTTTTCACATCATTTTATTTTTTATTCAGCAGCCTGACAGCAGTCGGTAGTCAGTTATTGTATATTATCAGTGGTGTTGATCTCAGGTTCACATATATAGGATATAGATCCTATCAGATCCATTTACATTACAGTCACATTCGCCGAAATCTGATTTATGCTCTTCGATTTTTGTTCGAATGTGGAAGAGTCCAGATATCTGATCCATGTAAGTTTTTCCCTTTATGCAGCCATGACCCATATCAGAATTGTGTCACTTGAACCATGTTGTGTAAATCGAGTCATAGGAAAATAATGACGTGTGTCTAATATCATCTACCCATCAATATTCTGAACTGCTTGTCCTCATTAGGAGTGCAGTTGAGCTGGAACCTAGCCCAGCCTACTTTGGGTGAACTCACCAGGCATTCAGAAGTGCCTGGTATCATTTATATCCAATGACATTCTGGTCTTGATAATGCAAAAGGATGAGACATTTTGGATTCCTTGCATTTTGGACCGAGAGCTAACTTTTGACCTCAGCCAGCTAATCACCGAGGGATCAGAGGCTCTGTAAATTTCTTGCTTTGACATTGAACAGTAATTCCAGAGAGAAAATGTGAATAGCACAAACGAACCAAACTTCATCAGTCGTGTTATTCAAGGATACAGTAAAACACACTTATTATAAGATCGGTTTCAAATTTTCACCAAAAGAACGCTAATGATAACATTTTATGTCTGGGAGACTTCATTTAAGAAGAAGACATAATTCACGATAAAACAAATTTAATGATAAAACAGGCTGTATTTTGATGATAAATGATATGGTCTAAAAACGAATTAATGTCTATGTTGAGGCAATATGCTCCATTATATTGCTTGTAAACACTGGGAAACACCAAGAACCACATTTACAGTCAAGGGTTCTAAATGACACATTCACTCCAACAGTTTGCGAGCAAGGTCGATGGGCAAGTTGTGTGTGACCGAGTCAGATTGTTAATTTTTTGTTTTTTCTAAGATTACAAACAGTGGGTGCTAAATTTCATCATCAGTCTTCCAAACTAACTGTGTGCGGTGTTAGCAACAGGTGCAAAATAAATTGGTCACAATTTAGAGACAGAAAGTAGACTACAATTTAGACCAGCTTAAAGCAGGTCTAAATTGTGGCGCAGGTGGTGTAATGCGATTTTGGTGGATTTGATCAAGGCGCAAGCAGAAAGATTCCGAGCTCCCTGGACGTCTGTGGTCAACGTGATAACATATACTAATGGAAGCCGCACAGCCAAGACACATGCTATGAAATCAAGATACAGTAATAGACTTTTGGTGATAGATTTCAACTCTTTCATGTATGTTGTAAATATGGTTCAGTGCTTCTGATCGCGGTTAGGCCAGCAGAGAATGCTGCCCTAAGCCTTGCTGACTCTGACTGCACACCACTGGTAATCACAATAAAGAACAAATTATGTTCATACCAGAATCAGACCAATATTTTTTTTCAGTGGTTTACGCCAAGGTTCACTTCTCTTGTTTGCATCAATCCAAGCAAAGAGCACCACAGGGGGAAATGCTACACTATTCCATTTAACTGGATTAATAAGGGCTGGTGTGAACAAGCCCTTCTGACATATACACTCACCAGGTGGTATGGAACAACTCCCTAATCTGCCCTTTCCCCCTTTTCTGTTCCGATCATGTCACGAGTTGGCAACAAAAAGTGTAGTTTCTTTTTCTTCCTCTCCACATAAACTTTAATCTGTCTTCTCCGTGTGTGTGTGTGTGTGTGTGTGTGTGTGTGTGTGTGTGTGTGTGTGTGTGTGTGTGTGTACGTGGAGGAGGCTTAGGCTACGTTTTTCACCCAAACTAAAATTTCTGCCTGATTTTCCTCCAGCTTTTTCTCACTTCGGCGTTTTATTTTTCCCTCACCTGGCTCTTTGTGTCTGCTCCCCACTCCTCCACCTACTGACAGTTGGTGTTATGTATGTGTTTTGTATTTAGTCGTTCACATCACAAAAACTTCGAATGTAAATGACATGTGTCTGTGAAGTGACATATCCTACCCCGAACACATCAAGTGATAGGCATGCGCGCAATGCCACGTGGCACAGTATTTTCAGATATGGCACAAATATGGCCCCGCAGGTGGAGGCGCACCTCATTACATTTTTTTGCAGCTTCCAAGGTCTTTGCTCCTCTGTTTACATGCTCCCCCTCCAAAAATTCCATCAAAAACACGAGGAGTTTGACAACGGAGTAAGGCTGGAGGAGGTAGAAATGTTTTATGGAAACAAGACAATTGCTCTCATCCGGAACAGGAGCGGATTCCACAAATGCAGACATGGATAAAATTGAGTGCAAAAAATGGTTGATTTCCAAAATAAGGTCGCAAGACTGACAAAGTCCAACATAAAACGCTGGTAACAAAAAAACAGGATAATAATGACAATAACCAAAACAGCTTGCAAAAGTCAAAGGAAAAAAAAAAGTGACATCACTTGTCACGAAAGGACAAGGAAAGTGCCAGTTACGAGGAAACCAAAAACACACCGAGGATAACGTTACTCACAAGATCAAAGCAAATCTATAGCAAAACAAGGAAATAATAAGCAAGACTATGAGGAGGAGCAAGAACGTGGAAGGTCTTGAAAATAAATAACTTGGACGAAAGGCGTGAGCAAGGCGAATTATCTGACAACTGGTGATGACTTGGCAGTCCTTTCTAGCCAGGCGAGAGCAATGACATGATGATCAACAGGTGCGGAGCGGGAGGAAAAGCCCTCTAATGCCACCTACTGGAGACAAACAGAATAGGACCATGGCGGAATTATGATAACTGCCATAAATGTCCGCTTTATGCTTTACCTTTCAAGTAGGATTACCTTTAAATCAAATCGAAAATTGACACTCTTACTCTTTACCACTTTGCACATGCAAAGACGATTGTGAGTGGTCCATCCCAAAAGTGTCTCGCCTCACGTACATCGCATACTGGTATTTGTCTTTTAATAGCGTGCAAGTCGGATGAGCGCGATGGATACATCAATACTGCATTAGTTACATCTCCGATTTATGTCCGCATATGAAAGAAGCCCAATTTGGAGTTGAAAAATTCAAAATTGTTCACAGTGCATGAAAAAATTGGATACATCTAACACATGGGCAAAAAAAAGTCAGAATTGAACTACAGTCTGAATCAGAATCATCCTTATTGGCCAAGTATGTAGAACACACAAGGAATTTGTCTGTAGTATAGGCCAGGGGTTCCCAACCTTTTTTGCCCCACGGACCGGTTTATGTCAGACAATATTTTCAGGGATCGGCATTTAAGGTGTGGCGGATTAATATAAGAAAATAATATGGTATGAGCTGCATGAAAACTGTGGTGTTTTCGAAATATAATAATAAACACAAGGAGCGTCTAATCTGGCCGCAACACTCTGATCGCTATGGTAATGTTTAATGCCTTCAAAATACGATACAATGCAAATTCAAAGTGCATGAAAATGATGCTACTGTGGCGATCTCAGAATATTCAGCCATAACTTTCATCCAGTTGTCTCGAACGCACTTTTAAGGCCGCCGTCATTTGCGATCGCCAGCAGTTTTTTTTACTCATTTTGCGAGCTCCAGCGTTTTGTTTTTAGCGTAATCGGTCACGTGACCGAGAAGCATGGCTTGACGTGAGTCAAGCGTGACACAGACGGATGTAACGGAGAATCCGGTAATTTTTGAAAATAAAACATCTTTCGTATTGCGAAATAAATAAAACGGAATTAAGGCAAGTACTTTCTGTGCGGCCCGGCACCAAATGCCTTGCGGACCGGTACCGGTCCACGGACCGGCGGGTGGGGGGCCCCGGTGTAGGGGACACGACCGGCGGTTGGGGACCCCTGGTATAGGCTACACTAGTATTGCAATAACAAGCAACTACGATGAATAAAGACATGGCATATAAGTATCTAAAGACTTTCCGTAATGTAAGGGAGCGTAATGTGAATCTTTGAAAACCTCTACTCAGGTATGATAATTATTTCATCATTCATCTTTCATCCGTAACTGCTATGAAAACATGCCACACAGAGAATCGGCCTACTTTCATGTGTGTTTCAGATGTAGTATGAATGGGTGATGTTATGAAGATCAAAGGGATCTGTGAAACCAAGGCATTCAGGAGGGCGTTTGGTTGAATGTGTTGTGTGTGCTAAGCCCACAGCCATCCACACCGCAGGACACCATGGAACATGTGATGGGGCTCATCACCTTCCACAGCCCACTCCGCTCACCCTGGTCAGTGTGACCTTTTGAACCAGATCACCCACACGTTGTCTTTACAACCTTAAAACTCCTCTTTTGGTTTTCTCTCTGCAGATTTCATTCCTCTCTCTCTCTCTCTCTCTCTCTCTCTCTCTCTCTCTCTCTCTCTCTCTCTCTCTCTCTCTCTCTTTCTCTCTCGCTCTCACTCTCGCTCTCTCTCTCTTTCTATATATATATATCTATCTATATATAGATATATATATAGATAGATAAATAGATAGATAGATAGATAGATAGATAGATAGATAGATAGATAGATAGATAGATAGATAGATCGATAGATAGATAGATATCAAGATAGATAGATAGATAGATAGATAGATAGATAGATGTGCGCTCAACTTTTATTCCGAATCAGCTTCTTATTACTAGTTACGACGCAACTCTCTCCTCATTCATCCACTGTGTGGACGCTGAGCGTCTACACCGCGGACGCTGGGCGTCTAGAGAGTTCAGTGTAGGTTGTCCCAATGCATTGAAACGAGACGATTCATTGGATAAATGCTGGTTTTGTCCCGCCCACCGACGCTCAGCGTCTTTGGGAGTCTATGGACAGTGGGCATGTATCTCTCTCTCTCTCTCTCTCTATCTATCTATCTATCTATCTATCTATCTATCTATCTATCTATCTATCTATCTATCTATCTATCTATCTATCTATCTATCTATCTATCTATCTATCTATCTATCTATCTATCTATCTATCTATCTATCTATCTATCTATCTATCTATCTATCTATCTATCTATCTATCTATCTATCTATCTATCTATCTATCTATCTATCTATCTATCTATCTATCTATCTATCTATCTATCTATCTATCTATCTATCTATCTATCTATCTATCTATATATATATATATATATAGATAGATAGATAGAGAGAGAGAGAGAGAGAGAGAAAGAGAGAGATGGAATGGATACACACCTTAAATGTTTTGTTAGTCTGTCAGAGAATAATTACTTTTAACATGTTTATGCTGGCGGCACGGTGGTCTTTCTCAGGGTATAAATTAGGCTGCATGATGGCTGTCAGAGAAGCCTTGCCCAGGGGACTGCAGCTTGATGTAATGGAGAATGACATTCATAGTCGGTCATTAGTCATTCATGTTTTACAATGAAATAAAATCATAAAAGGCTCACTCCAAATCAGTCATGGCATTTATTTAAATAGTGGTTGTTGTGGTTTGTGGAAAACATTTTTAATACCACAATGTGCAGTGATATGTATGTATGGGCGGCACGGTAAACAGTGGTTAGCAGGTTGGCCTCACAGTGCAGAGGTGCAGGGTTCGATCCCGGCTCCGGCCTTCCTGTGTGGAGTTTGCATGTTCTCCCCGTGCCTGCGTGGGTTTTCTCCGGGTACTCTGGTTTCCTCCCACATTCCAAAAACATACATGGCAAGTTAATGGAACACTCTAAATTGTCCCTAGGTGTGAGTCTGAGCACGGATGGTTGTTCGTCTATGTGTGCCTGCGATTGGCTGGCAACCTGTTCAGGATGTACCACACCTACTACCCAAAGAGTGCTGGGATAGGCTCCAGCACACCCGTGATCCTAGAGAGGATAAGTGAATTAGAAAATGGATTGATGGATGGATGTTTATGCTCGTAATCTGTCACAAAGACATTGATTTTTACAGCTCTCATTTTAAAGTAGTGCAAATCAGTGCCTCTGCAGAGCAGATGGTTTACATTAATAAATCTGACCGTGCCAGTCAACTGAGCAATCAAAACTCATCTTGTTTGTGCCTATGAGAGTTTTTCATTGATTTGTGATGGAATACATCTTTAAAATTGCATTTTGCTCTCATAAGTACCATTTTTGTCAGAGTGTTTATCTCGGCTTCTTGTTCACACAATTGGATTTTTCCTGTCCTTTTGTGACAAGTGATTTTGCAATATTATTTTTCCTTGCATGTTGCAAGCTCTTTTTGTTTGTCTCCTTATATCCTTGTTCTTTGTTACCAGAGTCTTTCGTTTTTTTCCTTCATGAACATTTGTGGTCAAATCTTATCCTTGTGTACATTTGGGAGATCTGATTCTGTTCCGGATTATTCCGGAACTCTGACAAAAATGTTTTTCTTCACACCACATGCATGTCTTGCCTGCTGATCGGTGATTATTATGACGTAAGCCTGTCCGTTTTCCCCATTAGCTGTTTTACGGTCACTGATTCTTCATTGCATGTGACCCCTCTACATCCACAAAACTTCAGGTTAAAGGTCACCTTAGTGGCACAAGCCAGTGGCTAACGGAACTGCAGTACTTTGACAGGCTGTTTAAAGTCTGTATTTACACAAAAATTCACTCACTCAAACAAAGGGAGAAGGGTAACTCATCACAGCTCTCCTGTTTTTTGAGTTTGGTCATGTGTCATTCTCAGGCAGAGCCACGATTGGTCGTGGTGGCGCATAGAAAGTCTGGTCTCGAAATCTTTGAACTTGGAAAAAAACCAAAAAAACCTCCAATGTTAATTTATGATGGTTAATGGGGGATAATCTATTTGTGGCTGTTTCCAAACTTTCTCATCTGATGTCATTGACTAGATGTATTATATATGATTAATAGGATTAATTTCTGGAAAATGAAAGAAAAATAATATAGAACATGTTTTTAATGCAGGCCGATTAAACTTTGGATAACAAGATTTTGAATGGCTAGACTCAATAGACATGGAGAGGTGTGTTTTTTTTCACCTCCATGGGGAATTTGTCACAACATGATCAAGTTCTCTGGAGATTGAAGGAAGAAATAAAGATAAGATAAAGATAATAAGACATCCATTAGCCTGCAATGCAATGGTTATTCTGTTTGCCTGAACTTTGGTCCATTTCAGTTGTACATCCTAGATATCATCGCGCACAATCGAACTGAGCTCTCTGGTTGTTGACCATCATAATCTTCCACTTGAAGCCTTTGAACAACTTGAAGTCTAGTCTGTACGGATAAAGATTCACCACTCTCCGAAGAACATGCTGAATCAAGCTTTCGCTCATGCTCAATTCCAGTGTATCCCTCCTCAAGAGAGTCTGGCTGCAGTACCCCATTCTGAGCCCCTCCTTTCCATCGTCGACAGTGCCATTCTCAGCCCCTACCTGCTCTAAGAGTTTAGTGTTTTCAGCAGCAATTGTAGAGGCATGCCTTCCGCTGCGCAGTGTGTCAAGAACAGCCCAGAGGAAAAGAAATGGCAATTGAAAGGTGTCTCATTTACGTCTTCGACACAACTATGAGGTATGTGTGATACCAAACTGAGAGTATACTTTCAGGTGTATTGCCCCGGTCTCTCATCTTTTTCTCCTGAGCAATAACACACACTTAATCTTAATTTTATGTCCTTTAGAAGAGGTCTCAACAAGCTGAAATATATTTCTCAGTTCCTCACCTGGGGTGTCTGTTTATGATCACGGGCAGAGAAATCTCTCTAAGAACTCAACATACTCTTAACTGAACTTCAGTTCATGCATCCCATCCTAAACTCAGACAGATTGACGAATGAAGAGCTCACCACACCATTACAATTATTTTAATTCTCAGACTGATTTTCTTGTGTTAGATTAGGCCTCTTTGGCAAATAATTAGATAATGGGACTTACATGAGTTGTTCATTGCTAGGACATTTTATTTTGTTGAAAGCTCTCCGCATTCTTATTGCATTATAATCGTATTGCACCATTCTGCATACTTAGTTTAGTCCAGTTAAAACCAGTTAAGAGTTTTGTACACGTATAAGAAATTTTTAGACTGCCACCCCCTGCATTAGCATTGACTAAGGCAGTATAAGAACAGGGAATCATTTTGGACTGGTTGAAGCATCTTCCGCTTCTGTGGGGTTGGCTTCACAGCCGTAAGTCAATCTTTATGGTATTCATTTTTCTTGGTCATAATTCTGTTACACTTTTGAGTCACAGTCCTCTGTCTGGTCTTTCATAGTATTAGAGCAGGGGTGCCCAAACCTTTTGGACCAAAGATCGACTTTTCGATCAACCAACCTCCCGCAATCGAACCATTACCGCGCACGTGCACGCACAGACACATGCACGGCATGATGAGCGACAGCCTGACACTGAGACATGTGACACACTTTTACAGTCGTATACCTGCTTTATTTTATTACTTTAATACTTTTTGTGAAAATGAGACTTATATGAGGATTAGGGTGCAGTGTACATTAACACAAAAAAATATTACTAACATGCACAAAGACACACAAATGCTTGTTTTTTTTTTTTTTTTTTTTTTTCTCCTCTCCACCCCTCGCGATTGACTCGGGACCAGTCCGTGACTACCGGTCGATCGCGATCGACGTAATGGGCACCCCTGTATTAGAGCATTAACGACAAACAGACAGCAGAAGTTCGTCTGGAACCTAAACATATTTCACTTTTTTATCTTTTCTTTTTTAATCCAGAATGCATTGCTTGCAAATATCTTGTTACAGGCTACAAAGGCCCTCTGCACAGCTGCCAATTGTTACAGGTTGCCTGTAATTTGGTAGAGAAATATCTTGCGCTGCTGCATCTTGCTGTGCGCTGCAGCTAGCGAGCTAACGTGGCTAAGCATGATGCAGTGCTGCAAATTCAAGCGTCCAGCATTAACACAGCACATGTCACAAGTCACTAATCATACCCTCCGTGGCAGCAAATAAGACTAGAATCTAGACTAGACTCCAGACTAGTATTGTTATGACAAAACAAGTACATGAAGAAAAACGGAGAAGCCATGCTAATTGCTTAGCTATCATGAAAGACACGTAGAAGTGAAACACCAAAATCAGTTCTTGGCTGATACGGTACTATTTTCACATAGGGACGGCTGGACCTGCATTACAGTGTAGAGTAACCAATTTTGAGCAGTAAAAAACCAGGCCTAAAAATTAATGTCTGGAGAGTAAATTGTACAAAATAATGCTACATAGCTACATAGTACAGGAAACAAATTATTCCGTCATCACATACCACCGACGAGGACGGGCCCATAAAGATAAAAGTAGATTAATAAGGTAAAAAATAACCTTTTTTAGTCCCAATGGTGGAACTGGCATTCTTTCATCAGCAATAGTGGATACGAGAAATAGAAAAATGCATGCAGGAAAAGACATTTGAAGAACAATAATCACATTACACCAGTGGCGGGCGGTGAGTTTTGGTTCTGGGAATTCAGTAATTATTCAGTGATCTCATCCAACTCTTCATGCCATAACATCACAATACAGTATGTACCACCCCCCAGCCCCCCGCTCCCCAAAAGACACCATATAATCATGGCTCTGTTCACACTGCAGAGTGTGTTACTAAACTGGTCCTTAAACACACTTTTGCAAATTCACAAACAATTGACTGTTTCGTCTCCCTACCAAGCACTTTCACCTGCACGCATCAATACGACAGAAGCCAATGTAGAGCATTAAAGATGAGCGTGAATGTATTTGAGGATATTATTTGAGGAATGATTTGCGCCTGCAGAGAAGGTCTTGAAGGCCCTGACGGAATGCCACTGCATTAAACTAACTAGAAACCTGCATGGTGAACCACACGTAGAAGAATGATATACTGTACAAACAAAAGCTGCAAAGCCCAAGAGGGCAAATGTTTAATGGCTACCTGACAAAAAAAAAAAAATATATATATCGTTTTGCCGAATGAAAGTTTTTACCCGTTGAGTTAATAGTGCTTTTCTGTTACTCAGCTATGTCCGACACCAAACGTGACTTCACCATTCCCTGCTATACTGTGTTTCAGGTAATGTTTGTTTCCCTTTTGGTTGTATTGTATATAGTTTTTCATGTCGTCCTTCACGTGGCGGTTTGTGTTTGTTGCTGGCGTGTGTCCGCGGTTCGTCGCACCCGCCATTGTTGTGCGTTGCGCAGCCATTCTGCCGCGTGTGATGCGTTCGGCGGCATCACGTAAATTGCAGTGTGTGTGCATCTTTTCCTTTTTTTTTGTAAATAATCACTATACGATCACCCATGTTTTGTATTTGGTCTTGTTGTTTATTTTCTCTTGCTAAGATGATGTAGAGTTCAGGGAGAGCTGCCAGGGAAGTCACATGCTATGTCCGACACCAAATGTGACTTCACCATTCCCTGCCATACTGTGTTTCAGTAATAAAAAAAGAGAGAAAAGCCACACTCCACTCGTCTGGTTTTATTGAGGCGACAGCGACGTGGAGCTTGAGAACATCACAGTTGTGAGCCCAGTCACATTGGTGCCGTGACCCGGATCACAAGTTGACTCTCCACTTCGGACCGGGACCACGACGCTGTGCCGCTTCATCATATCACTAGGTGGACAGTGTGTGCTCATGTTCTGCAATTAGTGTGTGTACTTTTCTGCATTTTTTTTTCTCTTCCTTTGGTGTTTTTTTTTTTTGTGAAGTCTCAGGATGTCACGTTGCGTACTAGGCAGAAAGAGAGAACTGCTTCGTACGCAGCAGAGCGAACAAGAGTAGGTGGATCCCCGAAATAGCAGGCACTGACAAGGTCTTGTCTTAAATAATATTTATTACAAACGAAAAAACACCATCTCAAGGAAAACACAAAACGCTGGTCAAAACGAGAACCAGGAAATAATGTAACGTGAGAAAAAGAAAGCGCTTGCAAAAAACGGCAAGGAAAAGATAAGACAATTTACTCGAAGAACTATGCGTTAAAGATAATCCCACTGGGATGACGAAATAGTAGCGAGCAGCAACAGAGTACGAATACGAAATACGAGCATGGGCAATAGCAGTGGCACGGCAAGCAATACTCCGGCAATGAGTTGACAGCCGGAGCGCCTAGATATAGCAGGTGTAATACAGAACAAATGCGCAACAGGTGTGCAGGCGGCAGAATGAATGCCTGCCACCTGCTGTCAAATACGGAACATGACACAGGATGAGCTCCTTGCAAGGAACATTTAGCACGCCTTTGAATAAGTGTGTTGGTAGAGGTAGAGGGATCCGACCGTGTTACAGTTTAGTAGTCCTGTACAGAGTGATGTAGTTCATGCAGAGGGAAATGGGCAGGTTCTAGCTGAGGCCACTTCAGTTAGTGGGGACAGAGTTCCTTCCCAGACCCAGTGCAGTGTACCTATGATGAGCACACAGACTACTGATGTACCGGTGACATATCCCTTTCTCCAGTCACCTGACATAGTTGGTCAGATGACTACCATGATAAGACATGTTGGCCAGCAGCTGGCAGATAGCATTGTTGCACATCTCAGCCCAACACATAATGTTGCCACGCATAACAACTCAGTCTTACATGACACGGCCGTTGACACATCCGCACAAAGTCTTAACTCATCACAAGTTCTGCTCGTGCCCCACAGGAAAGTTCGGGATCCTCCAGCTTTCAAGGGGGATCACTCTGATACAGTTAATGTGCATGAGTGGGAAGACCTAATGAGGAACTACATGAGGAGAGCAAATGTAGCTCCTGAGCATCAGGCAGAGGAAATCCTCATGAACCTCAGGGGTAGGGCTAAAGATGTTGTGAAAGTTAGTGCAAGGAACAGTGCAGTTGATGTTACTCGGAACCCAGATGCCATTTATGGCCTTCTTCGTAAACATTTTGCGGCTGTCCCTTGTTCACCTCTCCCCCTAGCAGACTTTTACACTACGCTCCCTGAGTTTAATGAGGACGCCTATGACTATTGGTTGAGGATTAACAATGCAGCTGAGATTGCCGCTAACCGTCTCAGAGAACAGGGCAGGGATTTGGACTGTTCTTCTCTTGACGTAACACGGATGTTTATCAAAAATTGCCCATCCAAGGATCTTTCCATGACATTCAGGTCGAAAACAATAGACCAGTGGTCAGCAGTTGAGGTCCAGGCTATACTGGATGAGTACCAGACAGAGATGAGTTCAAGGGCTGCTGCGTCAGCTGTGGCAAGCAGGAAACCCACTGAACAGGTTCATGTGAACAAAGTTGAGATGCTGCAGAATACAGCGGGCCAGGATGACGGTCGACCAACCCGCTCAGCCGGGGCGCCTGACTCCACAGCTCTTGAGCGTGTCATTTCCATGCTGGAGAGAGTTTTGCTGCAAGGGGCTAATGCTTCCTCAACTTCTGCCACTGGTAAACGTAGGCCAAGGCTCCCTATGGTTGAAGGTTTAAATAATCTCCCATGTGCTGTCTGTGCTAGCCCTGACCATTCTGCGCTTGTTCACTGCCGTGAAAAGAGACTTTGCTTTTTGTGCTTCTCACCTGATCATTCCAGACGCAATTGCCCCACGCAGGGACAGCCCTCACGGTCACCACAGTCGGGAAACTGATGTGTCCGCATCCAAGGGAGTATGATGTGGAAGAAGTTAGCAACCCTCCCAATAGTTCGACAGATGATTTTGAATCAGTACTGGAGTCGCTCACTTCCAGTGTCCCCACAGAGGGGACGATTATCTTTCAAGGCACACACAAGGTTCTGAAGTCGGATAGTTTGTTCTACACCACTGCCACGATAGCAGGTGTTTCCCTGACTGCGATGATTGACAGCGGCTCCACTGGATGCACATTGAGTGAGTCGGCTATGGCACGATTGTTGGAGTGCAACCCAGACATGAGACGTTACCCTGCAGATGACGTTGTCATTGTTGGATGTGGAGGTCATCGGGTGACACCTTCAGCTATATGCGATGTGGAAATGGTGGTGTATGATTGCAAGTTAGCTGTGCCTATGTTTGTGGTACCTGGACAGACCGATGACATAATTCTGGGCAGTAATGCCATTAAGAAAATTCTTCATCTGATGAGGAAGACTGAAGGCTACTGGCGGCTCATGTCGGAGCCTGGCGGTATCATTGATGATGACTCTCACCACTTTTTCTCACTCCTTTCCAACACAGAGAGATGGAGAGGTGTTACTGCACCCGACAAAGTTGGCACACTGAAGTTACGGCAGTGTGTGATGTTGCAACCAAAGAGTGAACATCTTGTTTGGGCTAAGCTTCCCGCCTCCGCACCGATGTCGGTTGGCAGCACGGTCATAGTTGAACCAACTCAATCGAGGTGCAGATCTAGGAAGATCCTGGTTGGCAGGGTTATCGCACCGATGTGGGGCGATGGATGGCTCCCAGTGAGGGTCATCAACCCCTCAAGTGAACAAGTGGTGTTGAAAAGAAACGCAAAGCTGGCAGATGTATTTCCTTGCATTGCAGTTGAAGACTTGTCTGAGCCCGACAACATCCAAATGTTCTCCCAAACTGCTGTGCATGCCGTGAGGCCAAGGTCCAAAGAAGACATTAAGATGGCATTGGACAAACTTGGACTACAGGATCTGGACCTGGATGCGTGTGCTGTGTCTGACATGTGGAGGGACAGACTTTTCCAAATCATTGAGAGGTATGAATCAGTCTTTTCACGGAACAAGATGGACTGTGGGGAGGCCTCTGACTTTGTGCACAAGATACACCTGGTGGATGAGAGGCCGTTCCGTCTGCCTTACCGGAGAGTGCCGCCAAGTCAATATGAGAAGCTGAGAATGACTCTCAATGAGATGGAAGAAAAGGGCATCATTCGAAAATCCACTAGCGAATATGCGTCTCCATTGGTTCTAGTGTGGAAGAAGAATGGGGATTTGCGCATCTGCACGGATTTCAGGTGGCTTAATGCGAGGACACAGCGGGATGCTCACCCACTACCGCATCAGGCTGATGCTCTTGCCGCACTTGGGGGAAATGTCTTCTTCTCCACCATGGATCTCACCTCAGGATTCTATAACGTGCCCCTGTTTGAGGATCACAAGAAGTACACTGCTTTTTCGTCCCCTTTTGGCCTGCACGAATATAACCGGATGCCACAGGGTTTATCGAACAGCCCGGCTACATTCATGCGGATGATGCTTTCCATTTTTGGGGACAAGAACTTCACTAGCCTTTTGTGCTATCTTGACGATCTTATGGTCTTTGGTCCGACAGAACAGAGTGCGCTTGAGCGGTTGGAAATGGTTTTCTCCCGCTTGAAGAACCATAATCTCAGGCTAGCGCCGAAGAAGTGTCACTTTCTTCGGAGATCGGTGAAGTTCCTTGGCCATGTCATCTCTGAGTCAGGGGTACAGACGGACCCCGGGAAGGTGGAAGCTATAAACAGGGTGCGGGTGTCTGACTTGATGGACAGTGATGGCCTCACTCCCTCGCTGAAAAAGATTAGATCTTTCTTGGGGATGGTGCTGTATTATCAGCACTTCATTGAGGACTGCTCCATCAAGGCCAAGCCCCTTTTAAAGCTCCTTTCGGGCCAGAAGACTGGTGGTAAAGCCAGGCGAAGGGCGAAACCTGCATTGAACCCTCTAGGTCATGTGAAGTTGAGAGCGGAAGACTGGACCACTGAGTGTCAAAGTGCCTTCGAGACTTTGAAACACGATCTGTCACAAAGTGTGACATTGGCCCATCCTGACTTCGGGAAACCTTTCATCCT
>NW_017806073.1:657930-723725 GCF_001891065.2 Hippocampus comes
GTGAATTTAGCAAATACAGTACAATGAAGAGGCAATGATCGTAGGATGCCCTCATACTGTATCAGCAGCTACCAATCAGAGCTGGGGCCAGGGTGCCTTTTTTAAATGAAATGGAAAAAAAAAATCTTACTATATCTGATTATATCTTATTTGTCTTTACGTTGTCTTTGTGTTGTAAACCACACAGAGAGCCAGATCACACACGTACAGGCATGCAAGGAGTTATACAGAGTGCAAAGGGCGGGCAAGCAGTATTGCACCACTTGAGCTGGGGGATGGGGATGGTGCCTTGCTCATGTGAGGAAGAAACAGATGGTTTTATAAGGATGAATTCTTGAACATTTGTAACAGTTTAACATTTGTGAAAAATAGCCTATACATTTGTGAAACAACATCGGAAGGCACTTGAAGTCTTCCCAGAGTGTACAACTCTGGGAGATGGAGAAATGCTGCTAACTATTCGAGTCACTAGATCACTACTTGAATCCATTTAAATTTAGTAGGTCAACATGTGTTGTTCCATCAAGCTAAAAATCTGTCCAAGTGTACCTAGATGTAATGATTTTCTTTCATTCAATGTTTTTGTGTTCATTTATTCAAATGCTCCATTAGTTAAAACTTGTCATAGTGTCATTATATTATTGCACACGTTTGTTTGTTTGTTAGTGAGACACTGATGGCAGTAATACATCTTTTTATTATATAACATAACAAATCTGTCAATGAGGGAGATGAAGAAAGAAGGGAATCAAACAATTCCATAAAGCCATGTTGAGATCGGCAGATATAAGGCCTAGCTCCCAAGCAGAAGAGAAGAGACAAATACTTTCCCATAAATCCAATCACACCCTCAGGATTTGTTCGGACTGGACTTCCAGTAAATCTTTAGGCACAACAGCCGTGCATTCATGCAGACAACCTTCAAAATGCTAAAGTGCATATGAAGCCTTCTGTTATGGAACATGAAGGGAGGGAAGGGACGGAAGCAAGAGAGAGGAATGGAACGTGAGCAGTGGCTATTTGGAGTAGACTTAAGATTTATGTGTCCTTGATGCTGTGCTTTGTCAGGTAGAAGTTTGACCTCTGCACAAGGCCAAATGCTGCACCCTCTTAGTCTCGCCGACTTTTCGAACATGAAAGAAACACATGACATGTTGATGGTTGCTTGTAGCTACGTATGTGAATGAACAGGTGTCAGTCCAAAAACTGGTAAAACTACACAAGTTAAATACTTAAAAATATATACTTATACTGTACTGCATGAATATACTGTATATTACCTTTTTTGGGAGCCCTTTGACTCTGACCTCAACTTTTTGTTTTGCTTGACTACACAGACATCTAGTGGCCAAAAAGTGTAGGTGCATCTTGTTTATACAATTACCCTGTTCAAAAGCAGATGCAATTGATCAAAAAAGTCTTTTTATTTATTTTTATTGGACTTAATAGGTAAAGTAAAAATATTGAGCCAATTACACACACACACACACACACACACACACACACACACACACGCACGCACAAATAAAGACAACAGCCACTGGCCACGGTGTTTCGTCATAGGGCTATTACAGTTTTTCTCTGTTGGTTTGTCTCATTTTTTTGAAACAGAAATAACATTCTCATGATAACTTGAACAAATCTCCACACCGCCTTGCAATCCTTCACAACAAATTCGAATTTCTCATTGATTTCACGCAATTTGATGAAATCAATGTCCAATGTCACAGTGATCTTTCAAAAGGGTTATCAAGTACAAGTAGTAGCCTACAGAGCACAATCAGCCCACATTGACCACATTTTCCAAATAAATAGATCTTGCGTATCTATACTTATTAACTGGTTCTAAGTGGAATTGTTGTTCTCTCCAAAATATGTCATCATCATTTACTTGTATACGTCATCATTTACACAATACTCTGTTCAATTGTCAAAATTAGTCAAGTACATAATACCATATATGAATAACTTTTTTATCAACAATTTTTGATAAAAATTGATGGAATTGAGATGCTACCATGGCACTCTCCTATCCTCAATTCGATTAATGATTTTATTTTTCCCCGCTTGGAGATGGAAAGCTTATGAACATGGGGTTCAGTCCCAGAGGTCCCTACAGTACTCCATTCGATGGATGCTGCGTGCTGGCAAATCACAGGGGATCAGCATAGGAAATGGGTTGAGACATTTGCAGCGTATCTTCCTTCGTTGCATCACAACAGAAATCTGCGAAGTCGATGAAAATCTATGGCCAAACTCAGAGCAGTGCGTGTCCGGCCAGGAGGATGAGAATAGTGGCCAAGAGAGGGGGGGTGACAACAACAACAACCGGTGAAAGTGTTAGTGTAGTTTTGAAACTTTATTTAGAGCACTGTAGACCAGATATACATATACATGTTTTTTTTGTGTTTATGTACCTTAAATGTACAGAATACTGCATACATTTTCTTTTTACGTACTCTACATTAATATATGGAAGTTACTTTGTGAGTGAATAAAAATGCTTGCAATTTCCTTGGCGGTAAAAGTTCAGTGTTTGGGATATCAAATTTTTTAGGCTGCCCTTGCCGTGAACCCTGCTAAAAAAAAAAAAAAACAACAACAAAAAAAAAAACAGCTCTCCCAACTGATGCACACCACTCAGCAAAACCAACATGCTGTTGTTGCACTGATGGTAGCTGGTGACACCAGCAAGACCAGCTGGCTCCTGGTTGGGCAGGGATGGCGTTACACCAGGGTGGGCTATAAGACCCGTCAGAAATATGTATCGCCCCAGTTAAGACCCTCCAGCATTTTATTTGACTTTTTAAATATACTGAATTTTAAAATTACCCCCCCCCCCGTGCGCCCAACCCAATAATTGGTCAAGCCACCCCCTTTTATCCTGAGAGAGAAAAAATCATGGAGCCAGACCTGTGGCGTGACTGTTTTGCTTTTACTGCTACTGCTGATTTGCTCTTGCGACTGACAACCAACAAGTCAGCACTCCACACGAGAAAAAAAAAAAAAAAAAAAAAACACCGCCACCAAATCTTTCTTATCTTCAGTTTCATACATCATTGTAATGTGTTAGCTTGACCTTTGCTGTAGTGACAAAACATTTGGGCATTTTAACTTGCAATGCTGACACAATTCCAAAGGGATACAGTCATGCATTTTATTTGAGACTATTTTTTTGAGAAAGGAATTCAGTTTTGGCACCTAGGTCAACTGTTTTGGGAGAGATACAAGCGTTTGCAGGTGTTCTGGTGAACCATCCAAATTATTTTTGGCAAAAGCACCAAGTGGATGCAAATGAGCCAAGGCAATTGAGAAGCATCTTTGAATTTTGATGGGACTGACTCCTTATATAAGAAAGGGATCTGGCTTGAACCTTAAGTGAGCAGTTTTGAGAGGTGAGCTTTTGCAAATGAGCTTTATTGTTGCGCAGAACTAAGACTGTCTGGCCAAATGATCTTAGTTTTAAGAATGTTGACAAGTGGTCTGGAATCAGACCGGATGGAGTGTGGATCCCACAAATGCAGACTCAGATAAAGGGTGATAACAAAAGAGGTTTATTTAAAGAAAAGCGAGAGACTGACAAAGTAGTCAACAAAAAGCGCTGGCGACAAAAAAAACAGGAAAACCAAATGGCAACAGAAAGCGCTTGCCAATTACAAGGACAGAATGATTAGTGAGAAATACGCAAAACGAAATGAGGTTAGTTCAATCACATGAAACCAAGAACAAATTCAGTGATTTAACAAATACTCGCAAACAAAATATTCTATGATGAGGAGAGCGACTACGAACAAGAACGAGAGATCTATAACATGGTACTTGGGCAAAAGCGGTGAACAAGAGCAATAGTTCGACAAGGGAGACAAAATGTGACAGTCCTTAATTGGTCCCTTGCTTAACAAGATAATGTTGATGTAAATTATATTTATTGAGTGATCAATTAACTCCCCATGCATGCTTTTGGAATGTGGGAGAAAACCGGAGTACCCAGAGAAAACCCACATAGGCACGGGGAACGGGGAGAATAACTCCACACAGGAAGGCCGGAGAATCGAACCCGTGACCTCTGCACTGTGAAGTGTATGGGCTAATCAGTTTACCACCATTCTGCCCATAATTATGATGATGATGATGATGATTATTACTATTGTTATCCATGAACATTTTCAACACCGCTTATCCTGAACAGGGTCACGGGGAGTTGCTGGAGCCTGTCCCAGCTGAATTTGGGCAGAAGGCAGATTGTGTGTGTGGTATTTTTTCTATGTTGTAGCAACATAAGTGACGTTTAAAAAAACGCATGAAAATAGCATACAAATCAGAGAGCTCAGATTTTTTAAAACGTGTTCATACGGAAGCAATAAACTTATGTGGAGAAACGGGTCCTTTGCCGGACTCCCAGTTCAAACGGCGGCGAGTGTTTACGACAATGTTTACGACATATACGAACAAACCACTTTGCGACTGTATTGGAGGTTGATTCAAAATGGAGTAAGGTTAAGAAAACGCAAAGGATTGAATGCGGTTTTGTATTCCAGTAATCAACATTGTGTGCAATTTATCTTCAACGATCCATGTGCGCAAGAAAATACCGAGCCCGACATAATGACTGAAGACAAGAAGACAGGCTCTCTGGGCTTCTTTGCGAGTTACGACGATTTGAGCGACAGTAGCGACTCGGACGAAGAGGCTGAGCGCCGCCGGAGAGATCCGAGACACAAACCAGAGACCGAAGCAACGAGAAGTGAACCGAACTCTTCCGACCAAGAAAGCAAACGAGAAGCCAGTGAAAATCGTTTGCCTAAACCAGACGAGCTCTTTAACTCGGTGTCCAAACCAACGTTTCTTTACAATCCTCTGAATAAGGAGATCGACTGGGATAAATTGACGGTGAAAGCTCCCGAAGAGGTAACCTGAGCTGGGAGATTTAAATTGTCATACGATCTATTCATAAATTAATCAGCTACATCTAATGACCCGAGGTCCAGGCATACACAGACGACAGATACAATATGAGCAACAAGATACAAGAATTGAGCATTGGGACTGCTCATTGAGCCAATAAGATTTTAAAGGACAATGAGGTGGCTCTCGATCGGCAATTCCCAGTCCTCTGGTTGGTTCGTCTGAGCAAAATTGGTTCCAGTCAACTTTGATTAGTGAGAACATCTGTAGTGATCTGCACAAACAACTAGCACCTCGGATGAGTATGATGATTTCATGCTTTGTGGCTTTATTAGATAAAACTGTTTCTAAACTGGTCCAAATAATGTATGTGATTCAGCTGCACACTTTTATACTGCATTTTTGGATAGTATTAATGGTTGGTTTCTATAATTGCACTGTGACAGTAGTGATAAAGAGAGGTGGGTTAAGTCGGCCAAGAACCCACTGTAAAGGCCCACCTACCAAATGTACTTCTTTCGTAGATGATTTGTATTTAAAAGAATGCTTTAGCAGTCTGCTCAGTATGTTTCTCCATTGTTCATTCTGCTTCCCTCTGCTGTTTTTAGGCACCAAAGGAATTTAAGCCATGGATGACAAATGCTGTGCCCCCACCCCAAAGTTATGCAGCGGAGCCTGAGAAGAAGAAGGGACCTCCTCCGGGTATGGACATGGCCATAAAATGGTCCAATGTGTATGAGGACAATGGTGAAGATGCACCAAAGGCTCACACAGGAAAAGCCCAGTTCCTTCCACCAGAAGAGCAACATGTTGACTCAGGTCAGTACACTTTGTTATTATACATGTATGAAAATACAAATTACATGTACCAATATGGTAACATACTGTGATGTTTGTAGTGTAAGGTGCAACTTTTTTCCCAAGCTTTAAAGCAGTTAATTGTGGCCCATTACCATGATATCTACACAAATTGAACCTGATGACGGGGAGAGGAAAATGGAGCAAATCATTTTTACGTCTAAACATAATTAGCTGTATTTGCCGTTATGGTGAGAAGTTTTATTGCAATTTTAGTCTTTGCTGGTCTAGAAAATCTCTCTGTGAAACCACTTCATTCATATTAGATGTGGGTGCTGCTACTCTCCCTACTTTGAGCTCACAGTGTCTGTACCACGACTTGATAGGGAGAGAATATCACATGAGTGCCACCCATCAATCTTTGACAACTTAAAGGTAACGTTAATGTGCTTGTATATTACGACAAACAAAGACTAAACTTAGCTCCTCCGCAACATACAAAGATCTTAGTCTTTTATTTGAGATGTATCACTTCAACAATACAATCCACAAGAGCATTTCCGACTCTCCTATTAGACAGGGCTTTGGGGTCATCCATTGGCGGGGGTTGGCCGTGTGGAATATATAAGAAAAACAACTTTGCCAGCATATAATTGTTGGTCTGCCCCTCATTAGCCAGAACATTAGGTACAGCAGCTAATGAGATCTAAAGTATGAAATTGTACCTCTTAAAAGATATTAAAATGCTTGTGACACTGTCTGAATTTTTTTTGCAACACTGACATTGTCTAATTATAAGTGCAAATCTGTACACTCTTACATGAGTACGTCACTGACGGTGTCTGCCAAAGTTAAGTGTTAGTGTCTTAAGAAAGGCAGCAATTATTATACTGCGATTGTATTACATGGCAAGAAATTTGGTGGTCGTAGGCTGCTAATGAAGTGGCTATGAAGGGACTGTAGAAGAAGCAACTTTGTTACAAAGGATTGGCAAACTGCCAGCAAAATCCTTATGGCAGCAATCATGAAAATATCAAAATTCACCCAACAGCTCTTTAACTTGAGAGACTTGATCGCTTGTGTTGGCTCTGTTTTTGTTGAATATTGTTGACCTTAATCATTTTAAATTGTGACTGTTCCACTGCAACCCTCTTGTTTGCTGATTAGATGAGGAGTCCAAGACGTCACCTTCGTCAGCCAAGAAACGTAAGGTGGAGAGCTTCCAGCAAAAGGAGAAGCGGAAGAGAGACATGGGACAGGCTACGTCTGACAAGAGTTTTGTTGAAGAGGAAAAAAGAATCCTCCGACAAAAGATTGAATGAAATCCAAAGTTGCCCCCAAAAGAAATCGGTTTCATTATGATCATTATTTTTATTAACTTTTTATGTTTCATCAGTAAAGAGCACATGGGGCATTTAGATCGATGTCCTGAATCGCAATTGGACTGCAAAGAGTTTGAGTGCAACTGGACTAAAGTGTCTGTTGAGTGATGTAATTTATCAAGGTGTTTGTTTTCATGTTAGCTTTATTGTCTTGGTGCACAAATGCAGCCCGCTCACCATTTTTAATACTACTCTTCTATTTACATTCACAGTGACAGGCTGTCTTGAGCCAATTCATAGTACTCCAAATAGCAGATTTTGCGTCACCTTTCCTTGATGCACCAAACGTGTCGTTTCAATAAAATTGTTACCAGAGAAGGTAAATAATTTGGGGGTTTTGCTATGGTTGTGGAAATTGTAGCAAGAATTTGTAGTCCTAGTGAATAGAAATAAAATCAAATTATTTTTATTTGTATTTCATTTTCAGTTACATATCATTAGCTAAACAAACGATTGTGTAGCGGTCTGTTTTTATCACAAGTTTTACTGAATTCAGTGTTGTACAATGATCCCTCACCACTTCGGGCTTCAGTTTTGTGGCTTCAGTGTTTCGTGTGTGTTTTTTTTTTTTCAATATTAAAAAAGAATTACAGCCATATCGGCACCCATATTGCGGAAAGACACGTTGTTTCATGTTGATGTGGCGAGAGAGCAGGTTTCCCTGCATGCTGAACAAAAAGCTGCAGCTTGTCGGAGATGGCACCATTAATAGAGACACATTGCTTTCGCGCGGCGACGGGAGGTAGGGAGAGGGTAGTCCACAGGCTAAAATGACAGCTGAAACTTTCAGCTCAGTCAGTTTTTTTCTTCACTAAAAAAAGCCCGTTGTCTGATAAAAAAAGAAACCTTAAACCTATTTTAACTCCCGGTAATAAGAAGACAAGGTGAACGTCATAGGGCTGCCCATCACCGTGATTTTCTCCGATTTAAAAACCTCATTCTCCAGCCTACGAGTCAAGTGAGAGCCGCCTCCTACGCCACCAACACAAGCCTCTTCACCTCTCTCAGAAGGCAATGTTCATCAATGTTCATGACTGTGTAAGGTTTTATAATTAAAGATTTGAGTAAATACGTGTACTGTTGCAATCTTTCTCTCAAATATGTAAAGTAAAAAAAAAACTTCACATATTTTAAACATGCTGATACCTGTGATGTTGCCTGCAAAAACATCAGACAATGAGTCTGTCAACTGACTGTAGTCTCAGATTTTCACCAACAGAGGGTGCTAACATGCTGTGGAACAGCCGTGAAATCCCTTTTCACGTATAACTGGATGCAAACATTCCATCCACATACAAACACGACAATTCCTAGAGGGTGCGGGTGGGGGTCGCAAATCCTACTACACGGTTTTTCACTTTTCATGAGGGGGTGGGTCCGGGAGCAATTAACCGCGTAAAACGAAGGATTTTTGCATTTGTCGATTCTACTGCCAGAAAGAAATGTGTTGCGCTACTTTTTTCACCAGATGGCACCATTATACCACTCCAAAATCCACTGCCTTGTGCTGTCGGAAGTCAGACAAGTTTGCATGTTTGCATAGTTTTCTCCGAGTACTGCGGTTTCCCCCAACATTCCAGAAACATGGATCGTAGGTTGGGTGAACCTTCTAAATCAGGGGTGTCAAACTCATTTTTGTCGCGGGCCACATTGTAGTTACGGTTTCCCTTGGAGGGCCGTTATGAATTTTGGGAAACCATATAAATGTTGAATCACCTCTACATATTACATACACAGCACACAACAAATGGATGGATAACTAGTTTTAAAATCAGAAGTCAAGAATAATGACTGTTACTGTGGATTACATGTGACAATTTGAAATTTTGGTTCAGACTTTAGCAAGCATCATGGAACTTGACATGCTTGATTTGCTTTCGCGGGCCACGTAAAATGATGTGGCGGACTAGATCTGGCCCCCGGGCCTTGACTTTGACACCCGTGTTCTAAATTGTCTTGAGGTGTGATTGTTAGTGTGAATAGTTGTTTGCCTTTGTGTGCCCTGCGACTGGCATGGTAACCAGTTGAGGGTGTACCCTCCCTACCGCCCATTGACAGATGGGACAGCTCCAGGACACCCGCGAAGACTGATGGATGAATGGATGGATGGATGATCTGCCCACCCTTATCAATGCACTTGCTCGCTTCACGTAGAAAAACGTTTTGTATATTCTGTCTCTGTCAACAAAAAGACATGTAATTTCCCAAATTTCATTGTATGGCATTTGATAGACTGAGCATTTTTACCATATGTAGGTGTGCGCACACAAATTTATTTTTTGAATTATCTGTGGCCACTGGAGCAATTCTTCTGCAAGCAAGAAAAAAAACCATCAACTTCGAAACAGTTAGGCAATCACGTGAATGCTTCCAGCCTATCTGTCATCATAGGTCGACATGAAATTGCTTCTGATAAGATTCCAGCTTCCAGGAACTTCCAGCTCTTGTCTGTAGTGCGTACCCACAGACTGATTTTATCAACCATGTTCAGACTGAAATAACCATAGAAGTCATAGTCATTATAGTTGAAGTCCTCATCCCACTTGCAGCTGAAAATATGTTAGATATTTGTTTTGAAAATCGTATTAAAGCTCTCAATAGAGACATTGATTGGTATTTGTTTTCCCAAATATGACACAGTTTGGGGTACACCAAACAACCTGCATACCAGATATTGCATTCATCTCTTATTTCCACCCACAGCATTCGATACGCCTGCAGAGTTCGAAATCGGTGAATGTGTGAAAGTGTTCTATCATAATTTGGACTCTTGGACGCTTGATTTCATTCACCAACAGTTGATTTGGATTTGATTTGATACACTCAAATTCTGAAAATCGTGAATCGTGTTTATTCTGTATTCTGCCCCCCCATAATTTAGAGCAGGACTACACACATGAGTTGCCCACCTGTCTGTTCTGAAAATAGGCCATCCATAATGGGGTATTGTCATTTCTTAGAAATTCTGTTCAAGTAATCTTTTGAAAAAATATAAACACACATTGATAGAAATAAAGTGGTGTATGTCATATACAGTATTTCTTATGTGTGTGTGTGTGTGGATGCGTGTGTGTGTGTGTGTGTGTGTCTGCGTGTGCGTGTGTGTGTGTGGATGTGTGTGTGTGTGTGTGCGTGTGTGTGTGCGTGTGTGTGTGTGTTTTAAATGAGGTGGGGGATTCAGAGCATTCTGCTGGTGGAAACCACAGCACTGGCTTCACATTGGATATAAAAATGAAATGCTCAGACGTAAGCGTAATATTATAATTTACTGTAATAGTGTCGCACGGATGACAGACGGCAGCAGAATATTTCCATCGTGGTTTCCCCGAAGTTGAGCATTTTTCCACGTATCCTTCTAACAATGCTGCGGTTTCAGAGTTAGACAAACACAGAGACAACTCCATTCATTCCAACACAAAACCACTTCATGTTTTTTTCATAATTCAGGAGCCCGGCAGTCTTTTGCCAGAAATCACAACTATTGAAATCATACGCATATGCAGAATTTTTTGGCGCAGCCCAGGCGTAAAGGTGGTCCAGTTTGGTCGTCTTAGTATTGCATCTCTGCTTTTCGCAGATGATATGGTGCTGTTGGCTTCTTCAACCCGGGATCTCCAATTCTCACTGGAGCAGTTCGCAGCCGCGTGTGAAGTGGTTGGGATGAAAATCAGCACCTCCGGACATGAAACAATGGTCCTCAGTCAGAGAAGGGTGGAGTGCTTTCTCCGGGCCGGGGATGAGATCTTACTTACCCCAAGTGTAGGAGTTCAAGTATCTCGGGGGCTTGTTCATGAGCTCACGAGGGCAGGATGGAGTGGGAGATCGACAGGCGGATCGGTGCAGCGTCTGCAGTGTTGCGGACTTTGTATCGATCTGTTGTGGTGAAGAAGGAGTTGAGCCAAAAGGCGAAGCTCTCGATCTATGTTGCTACCCTCACCTATGGTTACGAGCTATGCGTCGTGACTGAAAGAACGAGATCCCAGACACAAGCGGCCGAAATGAGTTTCCTTTGCAGGGTGTCCGGCCTCTCCCTTAGAGATACGATGAGAAGCACGGTCATCAGGGAGGGGCTCAGAGTCGAGCCACTTATCCTCTACGTCAAGAGGAGCCAGATGAAGTGGCTCGGGCATCTGATTAGGATGCCTCCTGGATGCCTCCCTGGTGAGGCGTTCCGGGCATGTGGCACCGGCAGGAAGCTCCAGGCATGACCCAGGACACGCTGGAGAGATTATGTCTCCCAGCTGGCCTGGGAACGCTTTGACATCCGCCGGGAAGAACTGGATTTCTTTCTTTTCAAATAAAGCATTGCCACTAACTACCTTGCTCTTTTCAGTGCATGCACAATGGCAGAATCTATCGATTGCTTCACACTGATCGGACAACAAACATAACTAAGACACACCAGTGTTTTTTTTTTGGGGGGGGGGTTTAATAGTTAAAATTAAAAAAAATATATAGATATCCTCTGTCCCCTGTTCAACCTTGGTAGAGGTCATTGTTCTACTAAGTGTTAGTATTAACTGCAATGTAAAATCAGTTTTATCTGAATCTCACTCAGATAGCACATTTGGAAGCTTTTAGCATGAACGACTCATTTAACATGTTCAAATACTTTTATCGCTGTCAGTTCTTTGACAGAAACTTTTTTTTTTTTTTTTTAATGAGATGTTAGAGGACGGACAGTTTAGAGTGTTCCATTAACCTACCATGCATGTTTTTGGAATGTGGGAGGAAACCAGAGGACCCGGAGAAAACCCACACACGCACAGGAAGAACATGCAAACTTCACACAGGTAGGCTGCAGCCAGAATCGAACCCGGCACCTCTGCACTGTGAGGCCGACGTGCTAACCAGTCGACGACTGGTTAGCACGTCATATATACATATCACTGCACACTGAAATATTATAAAATGTTTTCTTCAAACCAACACAACCACAATTTAAATAAATGCCATGATTGATTTGCAGTGAGCCTTTTATGATTTTATTTCATTGTAAAATGTGAATGACTAATGAACAACTAATAATGTCATTCTCCGTGACATAAAGCTGCAGTCCCCTGGGCAAGGCTTCTCTGACAGCCATCATGCAGCCTAATTTATACCCTGAGAAAGTCTCGTGTCCAGCACATAAATTTAGTTGCAGTGCACACTCGAAAAAAGGAAAGCCCATAAAGCAGCCGTGGACAGAGAGGCAGAGCCAGAGACATAGAGAGTGGGAACAATGGGCAGCCATCAGGAGGGGAGACCCAACAGCTGCGAAGCTCCAACACGCAGTCAGGTGCACACACACGCACACACGCGCGCACACACACACACACACACACACACACACACACACACACACACACACACATACACACACGCAAATATAGTCAGTCCACTCTCCATTCCCTTCTGCTCTCATGCTCTCACATGCGGTTTTCTTTCTCTCTGACCAGGCCTTGGAAAGGGGGGCAACTAAGCAGATGTTCTGCCACTGGTTTCACAATGGGCGAAAGTGACTGGTAATCAGGGATGATGGTTGCGGTGGTGGTAGGGGACACAGAAAAGACTTCCTCTATTTCTTTTTTTTTTTTCCAAGCACTGTGTAGTTGGTGTGTAGAGCAGATTTATGTAAGTGAATAATGTGTGTTCTTGATGTTACCTTCTCACGAATGCTGTATGTTTTTCATTATTATTGTTATTATTTCTCCTCTGTGGCATATCATGTTCCAGAAAATAAACTGTTTCTGCATAAAACCACTAATAACCATTATTATTCAGAAAAGACTTTCCACACCCTGTCGTGAGTGTGTCCTACAGTGGAGTCCAAAGGTTTGTCCTGTTCCTCAAACATGTGGTCTCTTTCCCCACTCCTCCTCCTCCTCCTCTTGCCCCCCTCTGGCTCTTTTTTCCACACAACACACTTTGCAGTCAGCAGGTTTTGACCTGAAAATAACTGCCCAGACAGGGTCTAGTCAGTCAGTCAGTTGGGGAGGCAGACTGAGGCGTCAGGTCTCCATGGCTCCTGCAGTGTAATAACAGATGCTTATCATGAGGGTGGCGGTGGTGATGGCTGTTTTGTGTGTGTGTTGGTGGCGGGGAGACACAGGGGCCCTGTTGATGGCTAACTATTTGGCAATAAAGAAAATTGAAGCAAAGGACTACTATAAAACCCTCTGAATTTGTATGTGTGTGTGTGTGTGTGTGTGTGCATTTGTGTGTTAGTGTTTTAACAACATGTCCCCTAAGCACATATGCACTCACACGCTCGCAGCTTTTCAACAGCTTGTCCTTTTGCACATTCCAGGTAAAGGCAACAGCAAACAAATGGCTTAAGGTTCAAATGAAGAATGTTTCATTCCTTTTCTTTGCTGCCTCAGTTCTCTTAAAGCCCGAGGTTGTGCTGCCAGCTTGGACAGGGTTAGCTGCAAGGTCAAAGAAGAGGGGATTACTCAAGATGCACTTGAGATAAAAGTGTCAGTTCAATAATCGGCAGCAATCGATCTTGTGGCAGTCCATGCGTGGTGTTGGCGTGGAGGCAAAAAAATGAGAGAGCCTTCTTTTGTGCAATATTGATTATAAACCTAAAAAAAAACCCCACAGTCATTCAAGATCGTGTGATTGAGAGCCAAAAAATGATCACCACTTTTGTCCAATTTTTCCTTCTTGCTGAAGGTTCAGCACATTTTTCTAACATGAGAGTTGATTTTTCTGCTCTTTAATCACGTATTTTCCTCACTCATCAGCCTATGTCAACAACTGCCTCTAGTTTACATTTCAGGGACAGATATGTGGTGAATTTTGAAAGTTTGTGTGTAGCTTGTGGTATTGGAGATGGAATTAAAACTCCCAACACATGCAATGAAAAAAGACGTTTCAAATTGCCAGAATGTCATTGTTATATAGAAAGGAGAAATTCAACAAAATATTATATATACAGTATATATATATAATATTTTGTTGTAATTATATATATTCAACAGAACATAAAAATATATACACGCACATATCATGTGTGTCAGTCCATCTCAAATGAGTTTGGGCCCAGGGACTGTGCATCGACTTTTTTCCTGACCTTAAAAACATTTTAGAAGCTGACACTTGTGCTAATGTTGATGTGAAGAGAGAGAGAGAGAGGGAGAGAGAGAGAGCGAGAGAGAGAGAGAGAGAGAGAGAGGTGGGCGAGTTTCGGCAGGCTGCACAGAGCGTGGAGCCAGTGCGGAGGTGACAGCAGAGAATGGAGACGAGGCTCCAGCGGCGAGCTGAGACCTCTGCGGCGAGAGAAGAGAACCCATTCGACTCTTTCCCTCTGGAACCAGCGTATTGAAAGGAATCGGGAGGAATTTCACTTATCAGGGGCATCGGAAAGGAATGGCTGATCCTCTGCGGAGGACTTTACTTGCGAAACTCCGTGGGAAAAAGTCCAAGAAAGGAGAGACGCTCAGCGCTGGATTCGGCTCTACCGCTGCTGCGAATGTGGGCCGAGAAGGTAAAGAAAAAGTTTTGCAAATGCAGCGTGACGCCGTCGAGGCTCACCCGGTAGTCACGCTATCAGGGCTGGATTACACGGCAGAGAGAATGAGCACGTACGAGAATTGTTTTGACGTGCCGGTGGTGCAAACCACGGGGGTTGAGTTGCTCCGGCTGAGTCCGTCAGTGGAGTTAGCCGGCTCACGTCCGCCGTTGCTCAGCAGCGGGGGCAGGGTTCGGGTTAATGGGCAGCTCCCGGGGGCCCCACTTCAAAGAGAGGTGCCGTTTGCGGGACACGCGATTACCGAAGCTAATACGAGCCACTGGGAGCCCGCGTGTGATGACACGATCACGATTTCAGGAGGGGTGTCCTTTGGGGAAACGCATGCCCAGAGGAAACACCTCACCTCAGTCCCATGGAAATGCAGCGTAGGAGATTCTATTGGCTTCGGGGACAATTCAAGTGATATTTATTCTTATGCACAATCAGGGAACTGCACCACTTCTGATTGTGAGCCCCTGATCCAAGGACATTCCCAGCATGTGCCAAGAACTGTCATTGCTGTAGATGTACATAATCCCAACAACCAAAGTTTGGAGACATCAATGCTTGTGAATCCAATCCCTGCTCAAACAGAAGAAAACCTCTTTCGAACAATTGAGAGCTTTGACCCTGTGTACTCAGGGGACTTCAGGGGCCCTCTGCAGAGCCCGGCCTTCTTCCCAACTGAGCTAGATATATGTGACATTAACATGACATCCATGTGTGACACAAAGGTATCACTCAAACATCCTTTAAACAGTGAAGATGATGATTACTATGATAACGAAATTCTCCCTTTCTATGAAACTCGAGCAAAAAGTGCAAGTGACAGAAGAGACGTGATGACGCTGCCCCCGATTGGTCAGGATGAAGGACAAGCTGATGATAGTCACAGTGCCCAGGAAACAGACAGACTTAGAAACCAGCTGAAAGAGGCTTATTATCTCCTGATCAATGCTATGAATGACATCAATTTGGACCAGCAGGTAAGTGCTGGTTTAACTGAACATCAGACCACCTCCTCCTGTAGTAGCCACTCGAGAGATAGCTTGTGCTCGCGTTTGTCTGCCCGGAACATGGACAGTGACTCGTGGTCCTCTGGAGGTGACCACAACCCCCAGCAGGTGTCTGACACAGATTCCTTGCTATTGTGTCTTGGCGGACACATTGATTCAAGCCTCAAAACCAGACTAAACTGTAAGAGCATGGACAATCTCTCTCTGGCTAAGATAAAACCTACTTTAGTCCGCTCTGCTAGTGACGGAGACATCGGATATTCAGCTGGACCGTTGCAGTGCACAAATCCTCTTAGAACCAATCCAATGGTGTGCGATGATCAAGTGGTTTCAGAGCTAAAACCTGACCGAGACGGTGAGGATGCTGAAGTTCTAAGAGTGGGTGAGCTTTCAAAATCTCAGGTGGTTTACAATGCCGCCAGCAGTGACGAGCGTTTTCAAGTAGCCGCCGGCGGGAACCTTATTGAAAGCAGTTGTTCAGTCAACAGCCTGACTGGTTCTTCGGACAGCAACACAGAGGGATCAGCGCCTCTCGGACATGATAATAAGCAACAATCAACTCAGGTTCCAGCACAGGGGCCACACTTAGTGAACAAGGGCCACGGTGTCACTGTCAACAAAATGCAACAGTGGATGCACAAAGGTCGCCTGTTGTCATCTGAGATGAAGCAACGCATAGAGGGTTCATCCTCGGCCCGTGGTGGGAGCCTAAACCAGGAGCGTCCCTCTCCTCAGATGTGCCCTGGGGGAACAGGGGTCCAAACAGCCAGCCGAGTGGTAAAATCTGTCAAGTCACCTGCAAGCAAGACACCACAGCATTCAGGTAGGATGGCCGCACGGAGTGGCCTCAACTCCTGTGGATCTCCTAAATCAGCGAACTTTCACCCTCCTTCCTGTATGATTACTGTCATCATCCTCCACTCATAGTACATTCCGCCTGGTGGCACTCCTCCTCTTCTGGATGCAAAGCAAAGGAACGAGACACCTCAGACCTCTTTGCTTTCTTTTAAGATTCTCTAACTGGTGGCGGGTTTTCTTTTTCAAACTAATGTAGGCACATTTTAACACTAAATTAATAGCACATCGGGTTTTAGATGGGAACACTCACAGTGTAGTCCAATAACAACTAACTCATTCTCCTGTTCGAGTTTTTCTGGTGTCGGTGACGGGATTTGTGTGTGTGAATGACATCTGGTTATGAACAAAATGGGTTCCAGTGAAAACATCTGTATCATGAAACCATCTGCGTTGGATTTTGACGTGTCTCTTTGTTCAGATGATGTTTCAAATGAAGTGGGAGCAAAGCAATTGGCTTTCAATTTATCCAAATGGCAAAACCATGCCAAAAGGAATATCTAGTTTCACAAGTTATCCATGATTTATCAGACTGAACATAGTGCTGGGCAATATGGGGAAAAAAAATCTCTCATGGTATAGGCTATTTTATATCACGACAACGATATACTATGACTTATTTGAGTTATTCTATCAAAAAAACAAAAAAAACAAATTGTACAACATACCATGCCTGCTTACCTTTTCTCACTTTATTCCCAAATGACTTTAAACAAAGACTTACATCAAATGAGAAATGCATCCAGTATTGCTGCTGGATAAAATTATCCAAACCAGAAGCAAAATTGCCTGCATATTTTTGAACAAATGCAGATATCAATCTAACAGGCATAAAAATAATATTTCAGACAGAAAGTGATTAAAAATTAAATAAAATATGAGCTCTACATTAAGGTCATTTTGAGAACATTTGTTATGCAGATCTCAAAAGTCCAATTCAAAACTCATGACTGTATTGTGAAAACAAATCACATGAGTAATATATGTATTCAATATGCTATACCCATCAATTTTCTGAATCGGTTATCTTGAATATTAAAATGCTTTTAATGTTCTAGGCCACACCCCCCAGCTGACATACGGGTTGCCGCAACAACCATAACCATTTTCTCCAGATGCTTATTAACTCGCCCGTTATTTAGCTGTTCAAAAGTGGATATGCTCTGCTTTAACGCAGTTCCAGCAAGATTTCTGTGAAATTTGTACTCAGTCACCCACGCACGATCTTTTACGATCGAAAACATCAGGTTACCTGAGAAAGTATCATAGCTTTCCAATCCTCCCTCTGTTAATTACTCCCATAATTCTTTCATGAGAATGCTATTTGTAAGAAGTAACGAGTGGTTAGCACGTTGACTTCACAGTGCAGAAGGTTCCGGGTTCAATTACAGCTCCGGCCTTCCTGTGTAGAGTTTGCATGTTCTCCCTGTGCTTGCGTGGGTTTTCTCCGGGTCCTCCGGTTTCCTCCCACATTCCAAAAACATGCATGCAGGCTGATTGGACACTCCAAATTGTCCTGAGGTGTGAGTGTGAGTGCGAATGGTTGTTCGTTTATGTGTGCCCTGCGATTAGCTGGCAACCGGTCCAGGGTGTCCCCCGCCTACTGCCCGAAGACGGCTGGGATAGGCTCCAGCATCCCCCACGACCCGAGTGAGGATCAAGTGGTTTGGAAAATGAATTATTCACTGCCATGCAGATTACTATTACTGATGTAGGAGTGAAATCACAACGTATTTAGGCGTAGTAGTAGACAGCTCGTTGATCAAGATCGTTGCTAGATAGCAAAAGTAGACAAGTAGCCACATGCCTGTTCGTTTATAGGAAAGAAATCTTAAAAAGCTGTGAATGTAATTATGCTCGTTTTTGTGTTTTGATGAAGTACAAAGTGCAAATTTAGACTCAACTCGAAATATATATATATATATATATATATATAGTGCATAATGATATCGAACATTTCGTGAAAATTATATCAACCAGCTCTAAGTGCACACGTTTCACCAGTTTGTGACGGATTTGCAGTAAATAAAAAAGTTAAGCCGTGGCATTTTGATGATTTGCTCAAAAAGACAGAAATGTGTTTTTATTTGCAAGTTTCCTTCATTGTATCATCCTTTAAGAGCTTGGATTGATGTTGTAGTACACCACATTTATCCTCAACAATGATCACACTATTCATGTGTTCTAATGGAACCAATTTAGCCTCTGACTATGCGACTATTGTTTTTGGGACAGGCAGTTTTAGGACTGTAAAAGATCACGAATTGTTTTGCTCATGTTTTTGCTCCCTTCCAGAGCAAATAGTTGAGCTGCCTTGTGTGCGAGCTGCTGTTGACTGTCAGTGCCCTGTTGCTAGAAATAGAGTATGATATCTGCGGCTGCTCAGAGGAAGGCCTCTGCGTTGGGCTATGCCATTGGCCCAGCATACAGTAGTCTATCGTTCATTGAAACCAGGGTTTTCGAAAGTTGTTCAGAACAAGATTTGAAATTCCTGCACGAGACCCAAACTTTAAAATAGGTCATGCCTTTCCATAATATTAACTTGCCTGAAGAACAATAACAGATTTTATTCTGTCAATAATCAACACAATGAAAACAGACCCGAGAGCCATACCAAATGCAACCCTCAGTTTGGGGAACTTTTTTTTTTTTTTTTTTTTTTTTTTTTTTTTAGTATTTTCCCCAATGTCTGCCTCTACTTGATTTCCCTGAACATTTCCACAGCTGTGGCCAGAGGAATCCAAAGCAGAACAGGAGCCAGTGCGCTAACTCGCTGTGTTGTGTTTAAGGGTAAGGGGGTTGGGCTGTCATGTTGCCTTCCTCCCCAGTCATTAACTCAGGGCAGCTCCATGGTAACTTGCATTTAAAAGAGACGTTGGATAGAATTTTTGGGATGCCATTCCTGCTGTTTAACTTGTTTGCGTGGCGTCACTTTCGCCCCATGAATGAACAATGTGTGCTTGCTCAGGGGTTTCGAAATAACAATGACACGAGCATGGCACTGTAATATAAAACTCTATGGTGGTTGTCCACTCATGTCAGAATTATTATATTTAGGTAGAGCAACATGCCAAACCCATAGTGAGCTACATTTTCTTTCTCACACAAAAACCATGTCGGTCTGATTTGTTTGTACAACAATTATGTAGAAAGGCAGTTTTGAAAGACATACTGTCAAGTGGTAAAGGAGAAATGTGGGGCATCTGTATTTTTAATGAGCTAAGTGAGTCGTATCACAGAGGGCATTCTTGTTATTTTTTTCAATAAATACGTCATCGGAGAGCCTTGTTTAGTCATACATCTTAAGATAGTTGGGTCTCAAGACAATGCACTTAAGAGGAAGTAGTATATGCATTCAGCCACACTGCCAAAGCATCTCAGCGGGGATGCTAGTGTTGACGTGTGATGTAACCCCGGACAATCTCTGGCGTTTGCTGATGTAAAAAGAGAAAAAGCTACTCCGAGAATCCTCATTACCATATGAATGTGCATCAACAGGAATGTATGGCAAACAGTAAAAGATCCCCTTTTGAAAGGAAGCCCGAAACGCTGTACACAACAAAGTGCCGTCTTTATGGACAAGAAAAGTTGTTGGTGTAGGTTTTGCGCTTATCAAAAGAAGAGCCTCTACGGAGACAAGCTAAAAGGAAGGCTGGTGGGAAAGTGGATCAAGTGTTCGCGAAGGAGAAAGCGAATCCGTCACTTAGTAGATTTAGATTGAGAATATAATTAGAGGGCGGTTTAGTTGCGCTACTACAGGTTTTTAATAGTACATCCAGGAAATAAGCTTTTCTCTGTTTTTAGCTCTGTCGCCAAACCGTAACACTTCTCCTCTCAGCGCCACCGCTTTTCCTCCCACACGGACATGCAAACCTTATATTATTGTGCTCTGGCCATCTGTTACCTTGAAGGGGTGTGAGATTTATGTAGGCTCACCGCATCCTCTACACAGCGCCGTGCCACAGGGAAGCAGGTTGTGCAGCTCTGTTATGCAAATGTATTTGAACTAGTTGGCGCTACATTGTCTGGTAGGTCACCACTCTCTCTTTTTAAGTAAACACAACTTTGAGAATAGAGGACAACATATGTCTGAGAATAACGTTCTAAATCGCAACATCCAGGCATCAGTCTATCATCCAGGCATGCATTTTCTTTGCCGTTTATTCTGTCTAGGGTTGCGAGGAGCCTAGAGGGGCACCGCTACACCCTAGACTGGTCGTACGTACATAAACACCCAAACAGAAAACAGTCACAAAAGTTACAGAACAGCAGTTATGAAGTCCATCTAACGGCTTGTTGCTTTGCAAATGTGTTAGGCCCAAGAAGGAGTGCGGCAGAGGCGAAGACAGCGTTCAGGCTATAAAATCTGGAGCTGTCCTCTGGAATGCTGTTCGTGTCAGCACACGTTTTTCTTTCCAGTTATGAAGGACCCCTTCTAGAAGATGGCATGCTGACAACTACTCCACACAGAGGCATCCTGTTGTCCTAAGGGACGAGCGGCATAGTAGCTTGTACATTAGTGGAGGCTTTATTGGAGCTGTTTTTTTGCAGACCTCCACCAAAGCTGACCAATCTTCATTTCGATTAGCACCTAAAAAATACTCTATCCACACATTTAGTACGGTCTGCATCTTTTTCTTTCCTCTCCAATGTTCTCATATCTAATGTTATATATATATATATATATATATATATATATATATATATACACACACACACACACACACACACACACACACACACACACACACATACATCATGCAATCTTGGAAAACAAACAAATCTCCCTGGCGGAGGTAATTTAAATGCAATTTGCGAGTGGACTGTAAAAGAAACCATTGTTGACTTCTACAATGTAAAACTCTAAAAATAGCTTCCTTTCAACTCAGGAAAAGGTACCGAACTCAGCCTTATCATGATTCATGTTATTTAAATACTTTTCGGTCTGGAAACTGCAGCATATTGAATTGCGCTGAAAGGAAGAGATATTTCCTGATGTGGTTTATACAATTATCCCCATTACATTTTTTTAAGCAACTAAAATGCGTCATGCCTGAGAGGCTTAATTCACTTTCAAGAAAAGAGATCACATTAAACCTGTTGACTTTTCTCAGTACCACTCGATGATATACATACTTGGATGTTTCCAATGATCTAATATTCGAGGACATTCTAAAATAGTCACTCCGATAAAGGCAATAATTCCACAGCACTGTTTATGACCCTTCTCAAATGACTGAGGTGGAAAGATGTTTGCTGACAGTCGTGAACTAATTTGTTGTGTAATGCTGAGAAAAGACATTTCAGCATTTCTGTGCTTCAAGTCACAGATGTTTTCCAACCACACAGTCTTGAAAGTACCCGCTTTGCTCCTTACACCAGCAGGAATGTTGAATTGATATCGAATGGCTTTCACAATGAAAAGAGAAGATGAATATGGCAGTACACAATCGGTGTTGGAGAGCAAAATCCAGACAGAAAAGAGCGAAATGAGAAAGAGCAGTTTGCTCCCAGTTTTGCCTGACATCACGTTTGTCTCCATATCTCACCGTTTCTGTTATGTCTTGAAAGAAACTCTCATTTTATGTCAGTTTGTTTCTGCATTTTGACTTTCCAAAAGTTCCTGAAACTAAATTGAAACTCCTCCAGTCATTGTTTGTTTTGTTTTTTTTTCCTTGGGGCAAGAGGGATAATTATATGACGTTAATCCTCACCCATTTACAATTTAGGAAGTGGTATGGACATACCGGATGTTTTTTATTCAGTATGAATTCTTTAAAATAATTTTATTATTTAATTGATTTTTTTTTTGTAGTCAATAATTTGGTGGATGCACATGCTGTTTATCCTTGTGGGAAAAAAAGAAGGAAGAAAACAGGCTTTTCAATGTTTCTGCCTTCCAAGTTATAGCAAGGCACTTCCCTCAGCCTCTCACCAGAACACACGTATTTCTCTCCGATGACATCCGCTCTTCAGAAAGCAAAAACATGCCAGACGGTTTGCTTGTGGCTGTTTCAAGAACATTCATGAATGTTAATCCTAAAATACACAAAAATTGTGACATATTCACAAAGCTGAAATGAGTGGAGCTTGTAAGCATTGAGGAGAAAATAGCTGAAGATCTTCCAGAAAGTCTGTGACAGTCTGATTAATCGTGTGGTGATAAAACAATATGACTAAAAACAGCCAGATAAAAATACAAGAACAAATTACCAGCAAGCCCAAACAAGACGTGGCTCTTTGAGCTAGAGAAATGAATGAAAGCAGATGTGAGATAACAAGTATATGTGCACTGTATATTCATTAGCGGTGTCACAAAAAAAGAAAAAAAATTACATCGGAAAATCGGTTTTGATTTAAAAGATGTGAGTACATTGGAAGTGAATCATTCCGCTTTAAAATATGTTGAGATACATGTTGAATTTTCTTTTATCGGAGGAATGCAAAACTCCAACATCCACCCATCATAGCCATAGCTGTATATTTTTATCCATTCAGGTCTTTGTTAAAATACTGTGAACACTCCTTTGGTTTCATGATGCAGAGTTTTCCTTCAATGTCACAGGGCCCGAATTAGCTTTAATTCAGTCTGGATTAGGATTGAATTTTAGATTGAGATTGAGATGATTGAGATGAATGAAATTGGTTAATCGGAAGCACGGCGCTGTAGTGGTTAGCACGTCATGTGAATGTGAGTTGTCATGATTGTTTGTTTCGATGTGCTCTGCGATTGACTGGCGACCAGTCCAGGGTGTACCCCGCCTCTCGCCCAAAGTCAGCTGGGATAGGCTCCTGCTCACCCGCATTCCTGTTGGGGTACAAGTGATGTAGAAAATGGATGGGTGGATGTTAACGCTGATTCATCTGGTTTGAATGTCCCCTGGCGTGTGATGGTAAGCCTTCCTTTCTCTAACCTCCTCCTTTTATCGCACATTCAGCTCTCACTGAGAATGTCCAAACGCAAGAGGCTGCCAGGGCCAATGAGCTTTCAGCGTGGCGACCGCACCTCCACACCATCACAGTTGCCAAGAAGCGCAACTGGCTGCAACAGAGCACCCTCGGAAAGAATCATTGCAATAAGGATGAGCTGCAAGGCAAGCTGGGAGCTGAGGAGGAGGCCAGCCCGGGCCAGACGCAGCTACCACCTCCGCCCAGTCCTTCTCCAGAGCAAATGAGAAGTTCAGGGGCATCATCATCACTGCCAGGCCACCTGCCTCTACCCAAGGTTAATCTCACAGTCTTGCTGTAATGGACAACAGCTTTTAGCTGGATGGATTGACACTCAAGAAATTCCTGATTTGCTTTCAAGATAATGAGCTTGATCTTACTTCTATAGTGTAGCTGCTCTGATCTTAAGCCCAGTCAAATCAGACTAACGGGAGATGTAAATCTAACCTTTTCGCAACAACAAAAGACAAAAAGACAAGAGGTTCTTGCTTTTTTTGTTTGGTGTTGCAATTAAGGCATAAAGACAAAGCTGGGTCAATCTATTTGGTATGTTTCATTTTGTTTTGTGATACCTACTTATCTTTTTATAAATCAATGTGTTGCCAGATATAACACATCTCAATTTCAAAATAAATGCCTCTTTTTATAAATCAATGTATTGCCAGATATAACACATCTCAATTTCAAAATAAATAGTGGGACGCTTGGCAACCTATAGCCATGAAATGAAAAATAAAGTATCTACAGATATATTTGTCCATTTGTTGTGAAGAATATATGTGAGATCTCAGGTCAACGATGGATGAGAGGACTCATGCCTTGATGGACAACTGAGCATGCAGTACCAATGAGTTGCCATATTATTGATAAACTGGTGCATAAAAATTTAACTTTATGTTCAAATAAGTGTTTTGATACTTCTGAGCATGAAGTCCATACAATACAGGTTCACAAAACAAAACACAAAACTGACTATGAAACAGTCTTACTAGTGGCAGGTGCTAATATTCTGGAGCTGAGTTTCCTAGCTAGGCTCGATGGTGATATTAAGTGAGCGATGAAAATAAATGGCTAATTTTCCTACTCATTATCAGTGACTTAGTTTTCCACCATTACAAGTCATACCGTCTGGGGTTAGGTGAAAACTAATTTCCCCTTCCTATTAATGTACACATATTTGGATAATATATGCCAATGTTTTTATGACAGCTTTTAGCTTGCTTTTTTTTTTTCCCCCTGTTTGCTTCTGTTTGGATCTAGGTCAGTGTGTCGCCCCACCCCAGGAGTGTCGACCCAGCAGAAGAGAATGATGCAGACGACGAAGGCGAGATTTGGTACAACCCAATTCCTGAGGATGATGAGCTCGAAGCGTCCAGACATTCTGTCTGTCTGCTTGACTACCCCCGAACTGAGCCTCAGAGGAGGCCCAGTAGAGGTCACAACGGGAGGACCCTGGAGACCAGTGGGCCAGAGTCGCTCGGTGAGAGCAGCTTAGGAGATGGCAGTCAAGGAAATGCTGTCCATTCGACAGAGGCGCAACATCCACACAGACAGATGCTTGTGTCGAAACCTCCGGAGGAGGGAGGGCCTTCCACCAGCAAATCTGGAGGTAAGTCAAGAAAAGAGACACATCATATTTTGATACTTTTTGACAGTTATAGTGTTGAAAATCGTGCTAACTGAGCTATCTGACTGCATGGGGAAAATACTTGACTTCAAAAGAATAGACCAGAGTGCGCTCATGCTTTTTGCAACCAAGAATTTGAGGCGAGCACCTTTGTTCGATGCTGTATGAAGTTAGATGGGGTAAAATATATTGACAAAAAGCCCTTCAAAACATACGATGTATATACAATCACTGTCAAAAATGTGGAGACACATTTTCATTCATTGAATTAATACATTTGTCAGACCTAAGCGCACCGTATTATTCGGCGCAACATCAATGAACGGATCTATTAAAAATATAAAAATAAAAGTATCATACATACGAAGCGGCGGCCCGGTAGTCCAGTGGTTAGCACGTCGACTTCACAGTGCAGAGGTACCGGGTTCAATTCCAGCTCCGGCCTCCCTGTGTGGAGTTTGCATGTTCTCCCCGGGCCTGCGTGGGTTTTCTCCGGGTACTCCGGTTTCCTCCCACATTCCAAAAACATGCGTGGTAGGCTGATTGAACACTCTACGTTGTCCTTAGGTGTGAATGTGAGCGTGGATGGTTGTTCGTCTCTGTGTGCCCTGCGATTGGCTGGCAACCGATTCAGGGTGTCCCCCGCCTACCGCCCGAAGACAGCTGGGATAGGCTCCAGCACCCCCCGCGACCCTAGTGAGGATCAAGCGGTTCGGAAGATGAATGAATGAATACATACGAAGCACCCGGTTAAAAAAAAAGAAAAAAATCATACATACGAAGTACCGGGTTATACAATCAGGTTTTATATGTTTGCACATGCACGGGGAGAACATGCAAACTCCTCCCAGGAAGGCAGGAGCCCGGATTTGAACCCCCGGCGTCTGTACTGTGAGGCAGATGTGTTAACTGGTTGTCCACCCAACTTAAATAAAGATATAAAGAAATCAATAACTGGATGGGGGGGATGCTGAAAGGGGCTGAGACAGATTTCTGATGGCGCTATCGACCCCTCGAGTCCCCAGTGTCGCCCATATAAGGCGCACTGTCAATTTTCAAGTGTGTCTTATCTCACGAAAACTCTGATAAGTAATTTTATACACAATGTAAGGAATGATTGTAGAATCAGGAAGAGCAGTGCTGTTTACAACATAAAAATGAATGACATTTTGTCTGGTCAACTCTATGACAGCCGGCAAATGACTCTTTGTCTCTTAATAAGCTCAGTTTGGTCTTTCTGAACTTCCGACTTGTTTTTCACTCTGATGTGGCAACATGGTAGTTTGGACCAATTGGCACAAGTTGAGCTGAGCATATAATTATGATTTTCAGCACACTTTTCTGTGGCACACAAGCAGTCTTTTGCTTGCTGAAGGAGCAGAAGGCTGAGTGAGTGGTTTGCGTATGCTGAGAAAATCAAATACTTAAGATTCAGTGCTCCTAGCAGCAGTCTTACTGCAAGAATGAGTAATAAGCTTTGGAGTAATTTTCGTCAAGATACTGTATTACCATATTATTAGTGTATATTATATTCCACTGCAGAAGTGCTCGCTGAGTGAAATGCAAGTGATGAATTTTTGTCGAGACAGTTAACCATTCTTGGGTTAGATTAGTTCTCCGTTGCTTTCATGACTTTCAGTGCGTCTTGCATGGTGCCAAAATTTTTCCTTTCTCCTTAAACTTTCTCTGTAGGTTTAGGAGCAAACCAAATCAGTCCAAAATAAATAATCATGACACATGCACAGAGCAAATTGAAGTTAGGCTCTTGTCTGTTGACACTGGCTGAATAAAAATTTGTCTAATTGTATCATTTGTGGCTTTTTTTTTGCTGCTTAAAAATATCAGTGGTCATAATTGGAGGCGGCAGTTGCATGCTCATCACTTTTGCAAGAGAACAAATGTTCTCTGGGTGTCTGTGGAAGTGATTTTTAATGTTCGTTTTCAGCAGTGACCTACTTCTGATTAATTTCCTCAATCACACCGTGGAATGGCTTATATTGTGGTCCCGTTGACAATATGGTACACGTGTACTCTTTTGGCGGCTATGAACACGAGAAGAGGGAGCTGTGTGCTTTTTAATGGTTCCGCCCCTTCACTTCAGAATCATTTTTCCTTCCCTAATGCCTGGTGACTTTGCACTTAATTCCTGTCGGTTCAATGTGATCGTCATTCCGCTTGCCATTATTGACGTTATTTTGTTGCCGATGCAGATTTCAGAAAGTAAATTGGCATTGGAAGACTTTTTACACAGCCACGATCAAGTTTGAAATCCTTTCTTTTTAATTTCGAAAGGCCGATTGTGTTGCACATCTCAACGCTATGATAGAAAAACATTGGCGATGTGTATAAAGTAGGGCCCAACTGAATTTTTGAGGACAATGCAGATTTTTACATATAGCAGAAAAAAATTTGATAACTGATTATTCAGCCAATTATTTTTCAAAAATATGTGATAAATAATAAACACTTAATTTGGTCCCATAGTGCTGCCAACAACAATGAGTGATTTTTTTTCTTTCAGAGTAATTATGTATGATATCCTGTATGTACTATATACACAAAGAGTTTCCCAAATTTTTGGCAATCAAGTCTCAAGTCCTGAAAATAGTGACTCAGGTCTGGCTCGAGTCAAGCATCTGACTCGAGTCCCCCATATGTCCTGTATTATGTCTTTTGAGGCAACATACTTCGCTTGATAGTTTCTTGTAGTAGCTCGTTTCCCAACTCGGTCTTGTGGGTTGTTTGCCAGTATTGTCATGCATTAAAAAACGTTGCCAATTTTCACCAAGGCTGGAGAGGATGTAGCATCGGACCAAGGGAGAAGCTTTTCATAACGAAGCATTGTATTACACTGACGGGCAGTTTCCAGTGATTAGTCGGATAAAAGAGGGCTTTGGCTCAGACGGCCTTGCCAAGGAACACAGTCTACTGTCATTTGTTGTTGCAAAATAAAGATGAATTATCAGTTCTATTCGACAAGGCATCTGGAGTGATTGGTGGGTTCTTAATCTCTCAGGTATATTTTTTTTTAATATCTGTTTATTCAAAGGCTCATGTATATTTTTTTCTTGCAAAAAAGCCTTAATTGTAATCACACCAGTAGTTTTGTACTTTGTAAATCCCAGTCAGTTTCCCAAAATAAAGGACAGCAACCACGGGCAAAATGGATTTTCAATGTTCTCAGAAGCATGATCTTGTGCAAAAGAAGTAGAATAATCTTCTAAGGTGTGGGAAGTGTAACAGCAGTGTATTGTACACAAAGCAAACATGATGTACATCCAATCTGTGGTGTGGTAAACCACATTAAAGAAGCATTCGTTGTGAGTTTTCTCACCACATCTTAGCAAATCCACCACAAGTCTGTTCTGTTTGTGAATAGTAAAATTTGATCCAAGCACAGGCAGTGTCTTTGAATGAAAATGTGAGTCACACTATTACCCTGCACACATTTAGCCCATCTTTTCTTGTCTTTGATTCTTTGTGATTATCAGCATTTATAGACTTCACTTTATTTGCAGGGGTAACGAATTAATGAAGCAGTGCAGATGTAGATGACTCTCTTTTGACTCTACTTTTCCTCTCTTCAGTTGGCTGGTTCTTTACCTCCTCACCGGATGCACTCCAGACTCCTTGTGTTCTGCCCATTGACTGGCTTTTTGTCCATTTCAATGCTCTGTTTTTATGGAAAATAATGATTGATGGACTCCAGGGGTGGTTAGCACGGTGCATTCCCAATCTCCTCTCTTTGGTGGCAGTTTTGGAATCTCACTTTGCCAGCGCTCGGAATGGGATCAGAGCTTTTTCCTGTGGGTGGTGGGATGGGGTGTTTTGCTTTCACTGTCTGCTGCATTCAAGATTGAACTCATGCTGCTAAAGTTACATCCGAGTTTGAATCTCTGAGTGAAAATCAAGAATCTAATCTTGGCGGACGACTGCACGGTTTGGCTGGTAGGGAGTCAACAAGACAGTGCAGCAAAATTCTGAGAACAACACTCTAAATCCAGAGGAGATTCCATAGTCTGGTGTTAGATGTGAACTTTAGGTCACAGAGTTGTGGCATAGTGTTCTTAGAATCCCGGCAACTCGAAGAAAAACATTCAGTTCTCTCGTAAGGCCAAATTACATGGAAGGCAGGACAGTTTTCTGCAGCCCATTTCCGACACAAGACAACTCAATGTGCTTCACACAAGCAAAGACACAACACCTACAAGCGTTTCCAAACACAACAGTTCACGACATTCAGAAGCAAACTAGAATGTACGTCGACAACAGAAATAACAGTAATAGAAGTGGGCTGATAAAATATCGTGGACACATGATAAGAGTTTCTCAGATATTATTATCTCTGCTGCAAACAGCATTTCTTTTCCTAGTGTCTTCATTGCATTGCATTGCATTACATTATAAAAACAAGCAAATACGGGCAACTAACTAACTAGCTAAATAAACAAACGAACAAAACTACAAGCCTGAGCTTGGAATAATAGAAAGTGGACTCAAAAGCGAAAAGCAAAATAACAATTGACAAATACACAATTATGTTTATTCACAGATGAATGCCTAAACAATTACTGACATTTTATGTCACAAAATAGGAAAATGATGACAGGACCTCCTTTATTGCTATGACGGTTACAGTGATAGTATTGTGTAGTTGTGTACCACACTGGCACTTTTGAAATCAAACACATCATACAATATGCCGTATCTTATATGCTGTCCATAATGTTTTACCTCTCACCTTTAAAGGAACCATTTTCAAACATAAATCAAATAAGAAAAAAAAAATTCTTTTGTCATGTCTTGTCTCATCTCACTCGGCTGGCCATTGGAGTTTTGGATTTTCATTCCACGCTGATAATTTATTTTCTTTACATTGCAAGTACATTTCCAAGTTGCACGATTACTTTACCTTTTAAATTTCAACAGGCTGTTTTCTATTAATTCAAGCCCCATTAAAGTTTTAAGAGTACCAACAGTGAACCCCTGCCTTTTGGTGGTTTGCTATTCACAGTCTCCCCCCCCCCTTTTTTTTTTTTTTTTGCTATATTGCTGTAGGGCTCAATCCCAATTCCCCACAAACGGTGATTATTTGCTGTACTATTGATTTGCCATTACTTTGACCGGTGCAACCACCCTTCTGTTAGAGTTGGGGCGGGACGTAAATGGCCGCACTGAAGCTTAACCACATGATGACTGCTTTGGCAAGTGGCCATGTGTTGCTAGAGAGAAGGCCTGCATGCTTGGATATATTAGCGGGGCTTTTGTAACCATCGTGATTAAGCAGCCAAGCTCCTGTGGCCCCTGAAAGGCTTTCTAATGGGTTGGAGCCAAGTGGATAGGAAGTAGCATGGAGCAGAACCACGCGGCCAGCGAGTGAAGAAACTAGTGGACAAGTGTGCTATTCACCGCTTTGTTTACACTGGACACACCGGCCCTGTTGGTTTTTACATTTAACACACACGTTTATTGTGGACAAAACACTCACAGTTCTCGATGAGCACTAGCAGGTTTACATTTTGGCATGATAAGTGACAGCAGATTATTATCACAGAATACAATCTTTTATCTGAACCAGGGCTAATGTTTGAAATGAACCATATCCCAATAGATCATGTCATCTCTCTCACACACCCTTCTCCCGGACCTGACTGGTGCCAGTGTTTTGAAAGGCCCACGTCATAAATTCCTCGCCTGTGTTGGCAGGTGTTAGAGGCTGGGTGCCCAAACGTAGCTCCAGGGTCAAAGCAGTCGTGTTTTCCTCTTGTATGCATATGAGCTTCTGCATTCTAGCTGCTTGTTACAGTACTTTGCTAAGAGCAAGTGCATATGTAAATGGTGTGGTGGACACAGTTTAAGGGCTCAGATGTCATGCACAAGAATGCAGACCTTTGGCCTTTGACCCAGGAACATTTCCTTGGAGGATAGTGTGTCAAAGTATCTGCCCTGAAAATCAGCGAGTGAAGTATTGTGTTACTGTCTTGCCTGCTGTCACGTGGCCAAAGACTAGAGGAGTTAGGTATGTGTGTCAAAGTCATTGACAATGCAGCAGGTTTTAACCGGTGATTACAGCCATCATCAGCCATCTCGTTACCTCTGCGTCCCGCGTCCTCGACGCATAATTTTCCCGTGGGACGCACAGTTCCAAAAAATGTGCGTTTTTGGGACGCAAGGAAATTTCTCAGTCAAAACAAACAAACAAAAAAAAACTACGGCAGGCCTGAGGATTTCATGGTAACAATCGTTACCGGTAGCGTGTCGTTTCCGTGGCGTCATTTTGACGGTTCCGAAAAATCGTTTAACAATAAAAGTCACCGCACACGAGTTGACTGTACGCGATTGAATCTCTCCTGTGTGATGAACCCGATTTCACTGTGCTTGTATGTGTGTTTGTGGTGTGGTGTGTGAGTGTCTTTCGTGCAAATTTGCTCCGGGGTAGCCCCGGAAAACAGCTTACACCGGAGCAAATTTGATCCACCTCAGGGAGGTGGTTTAAAAATTTGCTCTGGAGCAAATGCTCGTTTGCGGAGCAGCACCGATGTAAATTTGCACGTGTGAACTCTCCAATTTGCTCTGGAGCAAATGCTCGTTTGCGAGGGGGGAGTAGCCTCGCTACGCATGAGAAGAGTTGATTACGTACGTCGAGAATGCGTTGCTTTCGTGCTCTGTCGGACTTCCGTCATGTGTTTGTTTAATAACGACACAAGACATGGCTGGTAACAGTAGCAAGCACCTCTTGGGTTATACCATCTCAACTAGAACGGGGGGGGAATAGTCCCCAAACGTCATCTTTCCTTTTGTAGGAGACTGCACTGTCTCGGAGTTGTTTGTGTAGTTTGTTCCTTTGTTGTGTGTTCACAACCCCCCCGCCCCCCATAGAATGTATTTTGTGATTCCCTCTCTTGATTTTTCTGTTTGGCGCATCACGTTTGCTTTTCTGAGTGTCATTGAAGTCATCGTTGATTTACGTTTTCGGGGGCGGTCACTCTCGAGCTGAAGGCACGGAGACCGAGAAGGAGAAGGACGTACCTGGACAGTAGTTGCTTGAGCTGTGTATAAGTTTTAAAAAGAACCAACACGACAGCTCATTTGTTTTCTGTCGTTTTGCTCCGCTGCAGAAACTGCCGTGTGACCGCAAGTGGAGCTGCAATGATGCTGCGCCGGTGCGAACACCCTCAGCGGCTTTGTGCGTGTGACCGCTCCACATAATTTGCTCCGGTGTAAGATATATCGCAACAAAATACATCGGTGCAGCGCCGGAGCAAATGTGTGCCATGTGAACACACCTTTGGATGCACTTTTAGCCATTAGTTAATGGGGCAAAGAGGTAGATGGCTCAGTCGGTAGCACCTGACTTCGGTTGCTGGAGAGTGCAGATCAAATACCGGTCAGGGAAAACGGAAGCATTCACTTGGCTTCCTCGGCAAGACCCTTTCCTGTTCTTTTTGTGATACATTACAAAGAGAACCAGATCACACCCATGCAAGCATGCAAGTGGAGATGTCAAAGTAAAGGGGTGGTGGTGTTGGTGCCGTGTTCAATTGCACCTTGATGGTAGTCAGGAAAAAGACTTGTATCTTTTAGCTTGGGGTGAAACTTGAGTAATTTGGCGACCTCCAGCTCATAAAAATGCTTGTGGAATTTTTTTCTGCCTCGAGTACTCGTTAATTTGGTCATCTGTGGGTGTGCGCCGTCGGGAAGACTGTCACACCAGCCGCAGCAACCACTTGATTCTATGCATGACATTAACATGCGGTGAAAATGTCAATTTCAAAATAAACCTTAGCTTACTAAAGCACATCAATATGACATGTGAACATAAATTACTCGGTACTCTTTTATTTTAAGTTGTTCCTGATAGCATTGTGGCGTAAATCCTGAAACGTAAATTCTGAAACAGGGTCAAATGCTTTAAGATATACTCGCAGTCTGCTGAAATGACGCCATGTTACCATTAATGCCCTATTAGCTTATTAATGATCAAATCACCACGTCTGATTTAATGAGCCATTTGCTGTTACTCAGTGCTGCAGGTCCGTGTGAACATAGTCTTGCGCGTTTATTTTTTCCATTATTTTTTCCAAGATGGCACCCAAGTAGGCAGTCGTCGGCAAGTGCTCTTCAAGAGCCTTGCCTTTTTGTTGTTTTTATTTGTTGTTTTTGTGTTTTGTTTTGTCACATGGTGTTTGTTGTTATGTCGTGTGGACCTGATTTTTTCAGTGTTTTTTTTGGCCATGACATTCGTCAAAGGAGAAGAATCTGTGCTTGGTGGTTGCGCCTTCTCGGCAGCACGTGTGTACCAGCACTGATTTTGATTGAGAGGAATGTCGACGCCATTTGACTGTCAGTGCTGGACAGCCCCGGGGCACTTGTGTTTTTTGCACCTGTAATGGGCAGCATTTTTCACAGCCCTATTTTGTTCAGCGGAAATGTCAGTGCTGTTGGACAGTCTGCGGCTGGATGGATGGATGGCTTGTGGAGCCGATGATGAGAAGAAAGGAGCGTTAGTGCAGAGCGCAGATGCATATGTGGAACTGGAAGTTGCCGCTTGGAATTGAAACGGATTTACATTGGACAGGAGATGTGAGCCAATCTCTTTTTTCGTCAGTGGAGGCATATTTGACAATAAAGTTGACTTGACTTGACTTAATTTTGACACACTCAACTCAACTTTGTTTAGAGGGTATGAAAATAACCACAAAATATTATAAAAAGCCTTTATTGTCACGTTCTATGGTGTAGAGACAACAAAATTGAACTTAGGAAAATATAAAAGACAACTAATAATAAAATGATAATAATGACCAGCATATTCTACTAAATGTTCCCACAAAGCTTCGTGTTATGAGGTGGATAATGGTAGAGCACCAAAGAAGCAGGGAGGCAGTAGAAGCAGTGTGTACTCCACCAAATGTATTAACAAAAACTCTTACATGGGCACACGGGCCAAACTAAATCAATAACATAAACAAAGTCCTGAAAAAAAAAACCAAACTCAAAGTAACAAACAAGCTAAAACCCACGAGACAGCGCAACGATCCGACCGCGAGTGGGAGGCGTGGCAGTCCTTTTAACAGAAAAGAGTGAATGACATGACGGCCAACAGGTGCGACTTTGCTGGAGAAGCCCTCCAATGCAACCTGTTGGTCACAAACGGACCAGAACCATGACACTGCGTGACAGAGAGAGCAACATCACCTCGCATGGACGGCGGGAGAAGGAGTGAGAGAGCACAGATTCGTGACTCGCCGGAGAGTCGAACAAGGAGAAACAAAGATAAAGGCCCGACTACCTTCATCAGATCAATGTTGCAAAAGTTCAGGTGTCTCATCAACCGTTCTCCTTTGTAGTACTCGCTCACTGGTGAACGTGTTCAAATAAAAAGCTGAATATAATGGCTGGCACATCAGAGTTGGCTGGAGCAGCGATTCCTTCGTCTTTGAAAAGTCACAAATTTGGAGGACATTTCCACTTTGAAAAGCAAGCAATTAAATGTGCCCCAAGCTATTGAATGTACCTACTACAAAAAGAAGCTTATTTTTCCTCCAGATGGTGCCCCAATAGCTTAGAATAAACGAAAGCCGGAAGCTCGTATGCCTCCATATTTTCCACCGGAAATATGTCATGAGCTGCTGAGCATATAATGAATTAGCTGTTACATTTGTTCTAAATATTTCCTGATGAAAATACATTTCATATTTGATTTTTTGTCATGTCGTGTCCTGCCTTTTATGTTGAAAGTCTGGCCACCCTACATACGGTGCCTTTTTCAAGTGTTAGCATCTACTGGCTAGCTGCTAGCTGCTAAGCTAGTGCCACATAAAGGCCGGCAAGAGTCGTCTATTCGTCGGACTATTTTTCAAAGGCAGTTTAACGTAAGAGAATGCAGCTACCATGCATAGTTTCAATTTAGGCAAAAATTTTGATTATGTAAAAATAAAAACAGTTGGTCATTCATTATTAACTAAGTAAAATGTATTCTTTTCTGTATTCAGTTGTTTTTTTAACCAAGCAAAAATACATCCTGTGCTTTTTATTTTTATCTGAATACTTGATAGAATTTTCAGTAGAACATCCAAACACCCAAAATTTTCAGGAGCTGCAGCCCAACTTGCGACAACCAGTTGCCACCCGAGCGGGACTCAAACCCCGACTCTGTGATTAGCTAATGCCAATCAATACGTGGTCCATGAAGTGAGGAAAGTTTTGAATGTTTCGAGTTTTGAAGTAAAACTCAAGATGTTTTCATCACATTTTGTGTAATGGCTTTAGGAATTATGTAATTGTTTGCATACACACTGACGTGCAAGGCTTCTTTCAAGTGGAAAACACGTTTCAAGACCCCTCCCTTGTTGTTATTTGGTCCGTTTTCACCTACTATGTTCTCCGCCCATGTTCTTCTCAGAGTGCCTCTCTGTCTATTATTAGAAAGAAGCTTGGATAAGGAAGTGGGAAAGGAGGCTCAACATGGTTGGCCTAGGAATATGAGTGTAGAGCACTGTTCATTTGTACATTCACTGGCAGCTTTGCAAGCCCTCCAGTTGAACATACAGAACCCTCAGTACTTGGACAAGGGGCGTCTTTGTCCCCCATCACACCCTGCCCTGATCCCCATTTTATGCTACATGCTATTAAACCACCTCTGCCTCCTCCTTCACTTGTAGGACCCAAAATATAACTCCACGTTCCCTCGGAAAACAGAGCTAGGAAAATTGGTCCAGTCAAACTATCCATCGCTCTTCTCTCCTCTTTGTGTCAACTACTCTCTCCATTCAATCCCTCTGGTGTCAGACGTTTATCATCAGGTAAAATTAAATTTTTAAATGCTTAATAACCTCATGCATCTAACGCATCAGTTCAGAAGGATCTTTAAACACAATTGAATGCCTGTCCATATCCCAACTCTTGAGACTTGGCATCATTTAGGCCTTCTTGTCGCATCTAGTGCACCTTATTGCGTGATCCAAATGAGGTTAGTTCTAAAAACAGTCATCAAAGAACTTGCCAAGTCATGTGATCCAGACCTAATCCTGCATGAACTGTGGCTCCAATGCTACAAGGTGTTCCCTCCTAAGTGAAAAAGTAAGCAGGTACATGACTGAGGGAATCATGTTAAAACTTTGAATGTGGGACTGACGTGTTAATCTGTCTAAAACTGACTCGAGCTAACTATTGCGGAAATATTATGACGTTCTTGAGTGGAAAATTTGCACTTAAAATATGAGTCTGCTTTCTTTTTCCTTGGAAGACAGGTAGAATCGAGGTCAGTAATTAACCATGAAAAGTCATCCAAAACCAATAATAATTGTCAAAAGCCTGATTTTAAATGTACAGTAATCTGCTTATTTGTTAATGTAAACAGTAGAGGTATATTATTATACTCTACCAGGGACAAGTAGCTACAAAACCAAGCAACCCTAACATGTTGAACTACTTGTTTAAGCTCTAACTTGATGAGCAGCTGCATGTAAAAGGTGAAGTCAGGTTGTGGTTTTGGTTCCGTTTATAAGTGCTTCAATGAGTGTCCCATTTATTTTTACAAGGTTAACTTCCCACACAAGATTAATAAAGTACTCCAAAATTATTACAACACTGAGGCCAATTTCTTTTTTTTTTTTTTTTTTTTTGCTGTCAACTAAATATAACAAGTTTGCATTCTCTTGTGGTAATTTTCCAACCATTAACCATAGACTCTTGCGTGCTATTTATGGATAAAGTCAGCTGATCGACTTGGTCTGTCCAAAACTTTCCACTTCTTGCCTCTGACGACCTTGTTTGTTGTTTTGGGACATTAAGTTGCTGCGTGATGAAAGCTCTCCCAATCGGTTTTGTTGCATCTTTCTTTATGCCTGTTTAGACTTTTGAGTTCATTTAGCTCTCTAGCCATCTCATAGGGATAGCGGTGCAGAGCTAGTGTTAAGTTCAACATGAAAAGTCTCCTTTAACTTCTCTTTACTGTCTCATTGCCTCCGTAGATGTTCCTGACATCCCAAATTGTGTTGGATTCTCCCCTCCTTCCAGTCCAAACCCTACAAAGAAGAGCAGCTCCATCAACTGGTCATTCCCAGATAAGATCAAATCCCCACGCACAGTCAGGAAAATTTCCATGAAGATGAAGAAGCTTCCAGAACTCAGCCGGAAACTCAGCGTTAAGGGTCAAAGCAGCAGTCACAGCAATGGCTGTGGCCATTTAGAGGCCAGATCCCATTCGCTTCGAGCTACAGGTGTGGGGACTGAGGTCCCGTCCCAAAGTTCAGGCCCTCAACGGTTGGCTGTATCTGGTGTTGGGCTTGCCAGCCGAAATGTGATCTCACGCTACCACTTGGACAGCAGCGTGTCCACGCAACACAGCTTAAATAAGAAGAAAAACAATGGCAGCTCCAAATCTGCCAGTAAAGGTGGATACTTAAGCGATGGTGATTCACCAGAGCTGGTGGCTAAATCTGGAAAGCACAGTTCTGTTGAGGGCAAGGGTGGTAGATACAAGGACTCAGAAGTACCGACTGGAAGCTCAAAACTAAGTGGTACAGATTTGGACATAGATGCTTTCCGCCATTACAGTTTCACAGAGCAGCCCAAATGTAGCCAGTACATCTCTGGACTGATGAGCTTGCACTTTTACGGTGCCGAGGACCTCAAACCGCCTCGCATTGACTCTCGTGATGTCTACTGCGCCATCCAAGTGGACTCAGTTAATAAAGCGCGGACGGCGCTCCTTACCTGTCGAACTGCCTTCTTGGGTATGGACCACACCTTCAACATCGAGCTGGAAAATGCCCAGCATTTGAAGCTTGTTGTGTTCAGCTGGGAGCCTACTCCGAAGCGAAATCGTGTGTGCTGTCACGGCACAGTGGTTCTACCTGCAGTCTTTAGGGTAATACGTTCCCACCAGCTGGCAGTCAAGCTAGAACCTCGCGGGCTGATATATGTCAAGTTGAACCTGATGGAGCAGTGGCAGAACTCCTTGGATGGAGGACCAGATGGCAACAGGGAGCCCCAAGTCTTTGGTGTGGAGGCGTGGCGGCTGGTGGAGAGGGAGGACACCGGACTGTCGGTGCCGCTGCTTATCAGCAAATGCATCAATGAGATCGAGAAGCGAGGTTGCCAGGTGAGCCCACATCCACGCATCCAAACTGCTCAAATTTGGAAAATGAGATCATCTCATCTTGTCTTTACAACAATTACAGATTTTAAAATGTCTTTTCAAACACATAACTTCACCTTGTTTTAAAAAATATGATCTCTTTCATTTTAGAAGCCTTTATATTCTGATTCCGTTTGACTGTGTCATTGTGGATTGCCATAAATGGATGACTTTCACTTACAAACGTTTCATATAGAGGACAAAGGTGAATACAGATGCATCTAACCTCAGTTCATGTCCATATATTCCATATAGCCTAAAGCAGAAAAAAGAGGAGCACGGAATATTAGTGACAATAGATGTCCTGTATAACGCGACGAGTACTCGCCCCGCGGCCACTAATCACACAACCTTACAAGCATGGGATGAATGGAAAAATAAGCTGCACTCCACTTCATGATGTCATTGGCTTCTTTAGGCTATTTCTTCTTATTGACAGAAGAAAAAGCATGAAGCATGAAGAGACTGGTCATATGATGCTGATGGACTAATGGAGTTTTTCCAGGGTCATGTGATGATCTTAACCACCCCTTCTCCCCCATCCACCCGAGAACATTTTATGTGCTCTTTGAAACCTAGCAGTAGTGCTCTGGGGGAGATTAGAGAGGTGATGTTTCTTCAATCAATTACAGTCAAAGTGTTTGGCCATTGTTCAGAACATCACTCTTGAGAGGCATGCCAGTGCCTGGGGACAACAGGAAAAAAAAACATTCAACCTCTAAAATGAGGCCAACCATGCCTCAGCTACTTTTGCACGACTGGTTAACTGCGACAGCACTAATGGTTCTTTGTTGGTTTCCAAGGTACTTATTATTTTAATTGACTGATGTCTCATTTGGGTTTTGTGTTAGTGGATAATAAATTAGCTGTCATTTTTACATCACTTTGTTATTGTTCACTACTCTTGAAGCTTTTTATTTGATAAATCAGTCCTGTGATTTAGGCCTTAACTTCACCAGTGGAGAACCATGTACGCTTAAAAGATTGTAGATTTTAGAGCAGGGCTTAAAGACCTCCGTTGTCACAATAGAATTCTGTCAATGTGAACAATTCAGAAAGAAAAAAAATAAAATAAACAGGCGGCCGCGCTTTTGACAGTCAAGTCCATTAATTTTGTCCAACAGTTGGTATGCGTGCAATTATATGCAGTGTTTTTGTTGCACCTCATCACAATAACGCAACTTTTATTTTGTCAATGCCGCAGGTAGCGTTAAGTGAATGTTCGCGACATGTCTATCAATCACAGTGCAAATGATTGGCAGGCAGAAGAGGACAGGGGCTGCAGGTTTGACAAGAAAACAATTCATCCATCCACCCATTATCAGAATTCCTCACGAGGGTCATAATTCATCAGTGATAGGGCAATGTGATTTTCAAAAAATGTTTTCGAACTGTTTTAAAATGTGAATACGAGCAGAGATTTATGAAAATAGCATTGCATCTAATTTTCTATTTCTCAATTATTGTGAGAAATCATGAACATGATCAGTGTCTTCATAAAGATGAATCTCAATATTAACAATAACACACACTATTAAGTCAAGTCAAAGTCTACATTTGTCAAATATCAAAGACATCCCCTAATTTTAACCCCACAGCAGGTTAAAGGTAATTTGAGCAAATTTGTTTTTTTTTTCAAATGTACTGCATGCATCCAATTAGTCGCCCTTTGCACTAATCAGTCGCCAAAAGTAGCTCTCGCTTTCAAAAAGGTAGCCGACCCCAGCTTTGTCAACAAATGCAGCTTCTATTGACTTATTTTTCTACTTATTTTTCCGTTATAAAGGCCTGGTACCCATTTCAAGAATGGAGAAAATATGACTTAAAAAATCGAAGGGAGGGCCACTTAATTATTGACACTCACTGTTTACTTTAATGTCTCCATTACAATGTTTTCTGCATTTATATTTTGAGTTTAAAAATGTCTCCCCCATTTGGACAAGATATCAGGTACAATATAATTTAAAAAGAATCAGTGTGGGCCTCACTGCACTGCAAACTGTTAATTGACCGCAGTTATTTGAATAAAGTTTTCAGTCAGATGACTTTTTTTTTTTTTTTGCTTTCACCCCTGTTTTAGACCTATACTTGCTTAATTGTTTGACTCGATTTTTAAAACATTGTGTTTGCAGTGTACTGTCACTTTTTCTCTTACTTGAATGACGTTCGCACGAGGGCTGAACAGATTCCATGTTTATGGAATTCATTCTGCTTTGTCTCGGTTCATAATGAGTGCGCCCTGCTCTTGGATGTCTCTGTTTTTATCCCCATCCCTCCGCCCCTGGTTTGCCCTTGTCTTTAATAACCGAAATATTGTGTTCAGTCTCTCCGAGTCAGAGATCAAGTAGAACGAGTGACAAGTAAAGGATACCCCTTGGGTTAGAGGCAGACAGAGGCTAGAAGAGGTTTCACACCAGATCCCATAGGAATCTGCATGTTGTGTCACTAAAACACGCAAGGGCAGACACAGAGCGCAGTGTGGATTTCCAAACTAATTTTGCAGCTCTTTGAAGCAAGCCGTTCGTCAGAGTCACTCAGAATCACATGACCTCAGGGTTCGAAAAGCTTTTAAGATGCTGGAGGATTGTGGAGCACTGAAACGATGCCTGTCTCAAACGCTCAAGTTATTCATGTGATCACCGAGCATCCATGTAAAATACTTTTGTTTTCCACTTGAGAGCGATCCATGTAACTTGAAGTACGTCGTGCCTTACAAAGGAGTTCAAGATGCACATAGGCTAGTGTGTGAAACACACTTTCAATGTAATGAAGAGCACTCGCTATGTTTTTGTATACAATGACAGTCTTTTTCAATGATTTGTAAATGTTAACACATGACATTGTATGAATTATGTTTTTGTCTCAAAACTTGGAGAGCACTTTGGTTCAACTTCGTTGTTTTAAGCGGTCCTTAACCACAACACTGTTTTAGTCCATGGGCCAATTGTTACTGGGCTGTATAGATTGACGCCAAAAAAAAAAAAACAGAAACGAAAAAAAGCAAGTAGCACTTAATTGATGATGTGGATGATGTGTAATAATGAGAGAGGAATATCGACAGGACGCTAATGTTATCATTAGCAGTTTAGCTGCTAGTAAATAGATGTGTATTTGTATCATGCCCCCCAAACCCCGCTCTCGCACGAATAATTGCTGGTCTGCGCACACCTTACTTTTTGAACCAGGTGACTACTGTGCTGTATAAATAACACGGTATGGTCATTTTTCAAACTGTAGTGGTTCCACAACCTTGAATGCAATTGGTTGAGATTTTTATATGCACAGTCCACAAGATGAGCCCTATAATGCCTTTTGTATCATATTTGATACATGCATTTTCATTATGTAACTCATTCTTTATATTACATGAAATCATCTGTATCAAATTTGATACTGCAGGTTTAAAATATGATTTTCCCCAAATTATCATTTTCAGATGTAATCTACATAATGCTTATAAATGTGATATGACAAATATGTAAAACAATATGATATGGCAAAAATATTTTTGTGGATTTTGTGACAAGGAACATCTCAGTTCCCAAAAATCAGATTTTTCTGGCTATTCCTTGATGGGTCAGGCATTACAGGGTTAGACGCTTCTCTTTCGGCATCTACGCAGTCTCATGAGATCTTATAAACAATGTATTTTTGAGTTTACAAAGATACCGTCATGCTGTTGTGACTGTCAGAGATGTTTTAATAGAATACGTAGATTATTGTGCTTGGAGTAGAAACTGCACTGCAAAGACTGAACGTATGATGAAACTATAATTGGTCTTTTGTGGTGCAGTTTTGACATGCTGAATTTTGTGGATCTGGGGGATCAATTCCTACCTGCTCTGTCATACTCTGGCAGCCAGTCCAGGGTGTGGTCTGCCTTTCAACCAAAGTCAACAGTGAAAGGCATCAGACCCTGTGCTGTGACCATGCACTGGATAAGAATAGCACTGCAACATATTTGTAATTTTACTATCATCCACTTACTAAATCCATCAAATAGCAGGTAATCATTTAAGCTATCATCTAACTCCATTGAAATTTATTTTTTTGTTGAGGGACTATTTCTGATAAGGCGCAAGTGTACCAAAAGATATTTCTCATAATTACAGTAGACCCTATATGGACCATCCGATGCTCGAGTGATGGCTTTTGCCAGTAGACTTTCATTCCAATATCTCTTGGTGCATGTTAATACAATGTCTAAACAGGGCCACAATTTTTTGGAATTGTATTTGGCTCACACTCAAGTGCATTAATAAAGTCAAGGACCCATTACACTGTTCCTTTGTGGTACTGATAGTCCAGTCATTAAACTGATTTCGGACTAAACACAAATCCCTCTGATCCCATCATTGGTCTCAGCACCCTACTAAGAGTCCTCATGCGTGTTTTGTTTGACCTATTCTCCATACAGGCCTGCTGCTGCCTGTCATGTTGCTTGGCAGCCGCAGTGTATGAAGTGCAAGCCCTCTTCCGCTAACAGCTGTTACCAGCCTGTGCTCGACTCTCCCCGAAAGTCTTTTTTTTTTTTTTTAATTTCTGAATGGACTTGTTGTTCATTGTGCCCAGTGACTTCTGTTTACTTGCACACAAAGCTAAATCCTCAGCTAATCTGTCCCCGTCTTTCCCCTCGTGTGAGGTTTACAAAAAGCAGTTCAGCTCAACACGGTGGCTAAGGAAATAGTTTGACCTTGTGAGATATTCTCGTGCTTCTACTCTCGAGCCTGGAAAGAGCAGTAATACGGGTGTATCATTTTTTTTTTTCCGTGGAACCGGGTCCAACTCGCCATTCACAGCCCACTGACTTAACACGTTGCTCTGGCTGCTTGGCAGCCGCAGTGTATGAAGTGCAAGCCCTCTTCCGCTAACAGTTGTTACCAGCTGGTCCTCGACTCTCCCCGAAAGTTTTTTTTTTTTTTTTAATTTCTGAATGGACTTGTTGTTCATTGTGCCCAGTGACTTCTGTTTACTTGCACACAAAGCTAAATCCTCAGCTAATCTGTCCCCGTCTTTCCCCTCGTGTGAGGTTTACAAAAAGCAGTTCAGCTCAACACGGTGGCTAAGGAAATAGTTTGACCTTGTGAGATATTCTCGTGCTTCTACTCTCGAGCCTGGAAAGAGCAGTAATACGGGTGTATCATTTTTTTTTTTCCGTGGAACCGGGTCCAACTCGCCATTCACAGCCCACTGACTTAACACGTTGCTCTGGCAACCACACCAGTTGGTCAGCCATGCCACATACCAGACAGACACATGTAGGAGAAATTATGGTATGTCAGTAGCCCGCCTTAATCCGAACATAAGAAGGCAACTGGTTTCACTATCAAATGTCTTTGACTATCAAATGTCAGTGTCGGGATAAAGCTATGCTGAGACACTCTGGTAAGGACCCAGATGGTTTAATTGTTTCTGTTTTTATTTTAAACCTCCACTCAGTTGGATGTTTTTGAGGGCACAGGCTTTGCCCATTCACTCACAACAGAATGTCACATTTGGAATTGGATGTTGCTGAATCTCTCGATCAGCAGTCACCAACGTGGCGCCCAAAGGCAACATGTTACCTCCAAGAACCAAATGAGTAAGCCTGTGAGCCTGTTTTTAAAAATAGCTTATCGGTGATAAGCCATTGTTATTTCCTAGGAACATTGAACAAGTCATTATTAGAAAATGTAAGAACTTGCCAAAACTTTTTTGAAACCAAGTTTTGCAGATTGATATTTTTGTTTCATATATTCTTGATAAGTATTGTGAGGAAATATCAACTTTCTTCACAATGTCACACTTTCTAGTGATATTGAATAAGAAACTGAGGTGGTGTAGCCGAATATCATCAATTATTAAAAATAACAAAGTTAATTTACCGGCAAGCAAATGTGTTATTTTAGATGTGTGCATGTTAACTGGTAGCCCTTCACATTAATCAGTACCCAAGAAGGTAGGTGTCAGTTTCAAATAGCTTGGTGACCCTTTGCGCTTTGATGTAGCTCTGCAAAACACATTGCCGTGAAAATTGTATTCACACACAAGTTGTATTGAACTACGGGGAAACATTTTAATAGTCTAGTTCATATATCACTAAAGTATGAAACAGCTTAAAGAGTTTAGGCCAACTTTCGTCAGGAATGGTATTCAGATAAGATACACTTTGTTAAGAATCAGCAAATTCTAGCAAACAAATCCAATTTCCAGTGGAATTCATTTCACTCTAATTGGTATTGAAGACATCCTCTCAAATCATTTAGTGTTATCATGATATGCGTAGTCCTGTTTGTTCTATCAGAAAAGATTTGTTGCAGTCTGGCGCTGCAGTGCACATACTTATATTCTACCTCTTTGTCAATGAAGTGATGAAGTCAGAACAAGCTGCCCTAATATACTAATATAGTATCATGAAACGTGTCGCGCTCAGGGTGTGAAAATATCTCTCGCTGTACTTTTGTTGGACTCCTGAATGGGCAGTGTATGTTTACTTGACCTAATTTCACATGTGCGGGGTGTTTTTGCAGGTGGTGGGGCTTTACCGACTTTGTGGTTCTGCAGCTGTAAAGAAGGAGCTACGAGAGGCGTTTGAGAGAGACAGTTACGCTGTGGAACTCTGTGAAAACACCTATCCTGACATCAATGTCATTACAGGTAAACAAGAATGTGGGATGGCAGCAATGTGCCACATCACAGAATGCCATCAACACCAGCTTTGTGGGGACACACAAAAGGGAAAAGTTGTTGTGAGTGAAAATGTGTTTTTAAACAGAAGAATTCTAATATTCAAGATTTTTTTTATGTATTTTTAAAGTACATTTGAATGCGTATTTTATTCAAAAATATTCTTGGGCAATGTTTGTCTGTAAAATACAAGGAAAAGGGCAGCGGGAAAACAATCACATTGCCAAATGCAAACATCCGATGAAACTTTCTTAATATGTCAATTTAATATGATGCAACCGTCTGATATAATACACATCCAAACCAAATATATATATTTTTTTATTCATATACATCAAATCTATACCGGTGACTTATTTGAAAAAGTCTAAGTGGGCACTTTGTTCACGAAACACCTTGCCGCACTGATCCAGTGCAACAAATAAAATACTTCCAACGCCCCAAAACATGTCTAAACTGGTGTGTTTGCACCAGATAGGTCAGCAAGTGTGTGTGCGTGTGGCTCTCCATGAGTGTGTGATGTTTATTGTGAAAGCATTCCATGAGTCAACATACCAGTATATAGTGGCGCCTGAGGGAAGGGCCCACACACACTCTCACTATCGGACTGTGCTGTACATTCTGGTCATTCTTTCTTTGTCAGGTTTGTAGTTGCTACATGTTCTCGACTGTCCCATCCCGGTCACATTTAAGTCACGTCAGGACAGATTTTTTTACGACAATGTTATAAGTGGAAGAAGTGCAAAAACCTGTAATCTCCGAAATTATTCCATTAAGAATTTTATTGTCATTGGGGCTCTTTTGCCCTTCATTTAATGGCAGTCAAATTATTATTATTATTATTATTATTATTATTATTATTATTATTATTATTATTATTATCATTATCACTATTATTGTAGTGGTGGATTATTAGTTTTATTGTTAGAATTTTTTTTATTTTCTGCTCCAACTGTGACTTTAGAAATGGCATGAAATTACATCGAAATGAGGCATCAGTTGCATCAGTTGGATGGAGTGATGACTGTGTGACAAATGGGGGCTGGAAGAAAGTGACTTACTCATTATTTTCTGCCAACAAAAAGAGGAAGAGAACATGGAACCCCCTGTTCATTTAGGAGCCACTGTTGGTTTTAGGAGGAGGCCCTGCATAGGCGTTGTCCTATCATGTCCGCTTTGATCCACATGCATTTGCATGGCAGGGCAAAAAACACAGTTAACAGTTGAGCAGGTTCGAAAAAAAGGACCAGCACCAGTGTGGCTTGTTGGTTTTTACGCGCTGCCTAAATTTGCTCTGCCAAGCGAGTTGCAGATGAGCCTGGATGAGTGGAACAGGACAGCGACTGGGGGAAGGAAAGCAAATGTCATCGCTTCACTGGATTTTACAATTTAGCAACTCTTTTTCGCAAATGAAAATACGTAGCTTCTAATAGAAATTTCTCAACGAAATGTGAACATATACTGACACAGAAAGTCAGAAGCGAGCAAGGGGATGAGCTGAGAGCACTGGCTTGTCACGCAGCTAATTTAAAAGCGGAGCGAGTGAAAAGGATTAGCCGGGGGTCATGGTTCAATCCAAAGCTTGCAAAACATGCTCAGTGCGTGGCAGTTCATTGTTTCAAATCACAAGCACATTTCAGTCAAAGAACCACAAAACATGTCAACATGTTCAGCGCAAGTGGACAATCGAGTCAAATCTGGAATATCTTCAGCGCCGACTTTAGCGCTCCAGATTCATGATGGTTTTAGTTGAGAAGCGCAGTGCATCCTGCACCACTCTACTCCTCCCATGCCATATTGTACTCGGATCTGGTTATTTTGGTTCGGCTTTATGAAGTAAATTTTTCAACTGAGCCAAACTATACTGATGAATGTAAACTGATGCTTCCGCTTGTTGGAGAGGTTTGGGAATATAGCTTTTTTTTATACGAATTTCAGATGAGAAGAACTTATGCGCAGTTAGTCAAATTAGGGTTTGAACCCGAGCAAGTAGCCTAGCGACCCTAGCAAAGCCTTTTTAAGGAAATGTAATCACTTGATGAGGAACTGATTCAAACAGTTAACCTTCAAATGATGCTGTCTGTGTTCCATTAAGTCATGTTGCTAAAACGCTATTAGCGGTATTGACGATAAAATTGTGGTCTTTAATTTGCCCCATCTGACGCGTCTTTTCCATACTCTGCTTCCTTTCTTTCCCCGCACCCTCAGCAGTACTTCAGTGAAGACATGGAAAGTCATTAACAAGTGCCTCCTTTGTTGCCGAACAAACACAGATGGTATTTGGCTCATGCATGGGAGATTAGCTGAACCCAGAGCAGGCCGGGGATTCAGGCAACCCCTTTCCAAAGTGTTCCAGGCTTGAGTTGTTGTCCCAGAAAGTTTGGCTATAGATTTACGCCTCTGATGAGTGTACCTGGAGCAGAAGCACACCAGTCTGCCAATGTTTGAAGTGCGCAGTGGGGTTGGTGCGATGGTGGAAACACAACAATATGGGGACCTTTGACATGTCACTGGACAAGGAAAGGACACACATCCCCTCTGAGATCAACCCCACCGACCCAAAAGAGTTCTGTGGGGGCGTGCGGAATTGCAGGGAGGGGAGCAGGGTGGAGAACAAACCCGTGTTTGTTCTCCAGCCGCTGTGTTGACTACAGCACTGACAAGGGGAGTGACCTTCCACTTTGTGTAAACATGAGGTTAAAGGTAGCTCTGTGCCCCCTTGCAATTTGTGCCTTGCAGTGTTTGGTGGCACTTCCAGAACACTGAAATAGTCTTGAATGGATTGAGGTTGCTCCTATCATCAGCTGTGGGAAGTTAAATTCTCAATACGGTGAGGATGATAGGACTCTATGATTGCGTAAAGACCAGAAAGACCCAACTGCCTATTACACTTCCAGGAAGTGAAAAAAGAAGTACATATGGAGTAGGTTTACATTCTAAATCTGCTTCCGCTCTTTTGGAAAAAGATGTGAGCGTGCCTGTAGTTGGAGCGAGATCATCAAATTCCTCTCAATGTGATTGAGTCACTTTGTACAATTCAAAGGGCCACACTTCAACTTGATTAGATTCTCACTTCATCTCAATGCATGCTTAATTGCTGCCTTTTTTCTTTCAATGTCATTTTTTTCCTTATTACATTTCCAACGGCATTTGTAATTAACCATTTATCCATGAGTTTTAAAAATTAATTACAGATACATTTATCGTTAATTACATATTGTCTTAAAACAAAGAAATCAAATTATTGACCAAAAAAAAAAAACAAACAAACAAATTGGGGGCATGAGCTTTTAGCAATAAATATTTGAATTAGGCTATACCTGTACTGTATTACAACACACAAATCAATTAATCGATCACTCACAACAACAAAGGGATTTTGGGCATCACATGAAGCAGTTGATTGACTCAAATATATATTCATTGAGTGTGTGCGCACTCTAGCTTTGCGTCAACGCACAAATGAGTAATTTACGTGACGTCTCAATCATATTAGAGTTTTTATTTTTACGAAGTGCGACTTTTCACAAAGCTGGCTTGTTTCATTCAGTTGCGCATTAAAAAAAAAAAAGTTTTTACATGCTGCTGCTCTGGGACTAGTAATTCCAGCTTGGCTGTTTGCTGTGACGGAGTTGAGATCAGAGGTCTCAGTCAAGTTGTTCCACTCCAAACTCATTCAAGCACAGACCTTGCATTATGCACTTGGACACGGTCATTTTCTTTCACAGCCTTCCCCAAACTTCTGTTTACACAAATATGCAATCATTTAATAGCTCAGAAGGTAATATTTAGATGAATAGTTATGGTTCGGGGGCTATGTTGTCAAATTCAAACACCGATTCATGAATTTATTTCTCATACCTGTCCATATCGAGTACCTGGGTCAAGCCAATAGCCCAAACACTTTCGTTGTGAACAAGCAGTTTTATACTGATTTGCCTCCTTTGGTTGAAAGATTGAAACACCTGTAGGGAAACACACCTGTTCACCCCCGATTCCATGACCTTGTGTGTTTGTGTGTGCGTATGTGTTGAGCGAAAGAATATTTAAGCACTTGCATTATGTGTGTGTCAGGCGCGAACAAGGCCTGAAACGCAAAAGTAAACACACACACTGACTCATAGTAGGCTAATGATTTATTTCTGTGGCCGTGTTCTCTAACCACTGAAGTACATGTGGTGCCTTGAAGTGCACTTAGATTGTACACTCGTGTCACCAAATTAATTGATTTGCTAACGGACGACTCGAAAATGGTCGGAATTTACGAGCAGGCAGTTAGACTCCTGGGATGACAAAAGATTATTTTATCTTCACAGCCTAAATCCAGATTGATAACAGGAAGCCAGACAATGTCCACAAACATTTCCGTGTAATCTGTTTGAGAAATCTGTATGTCTTTACAGGCGAAGGGGAGAATGAATGTTTACGACTTCTTATCGCTGTTCTCCTCATACCAGATTTCCGACCTAACGTGAAGTAGATAACCAAAAACAGAAGCATTCAAGAATGTGATTCAGGCTTGGAAAAAAAATATAAGCATGTCACAACTTCACCTGTACACACTGACGAAGGCATCGGGGACATGCTCATAGAGGGCCATTTTATGAAGTTCAAAGTACATGTTTGCCCCGAGCCCTGTTCAAATTTGGCTTGCTCACTTGGAGCTGTCAGTGTTCCCATCAACCTGACAGTATGCTTGTTTGAATGTGTTGTTGTTCTTCTACGCTGCAATTGGCTTCCTCAGGAATGCGTAGTGTGTGTGTGTGGGGGGGGGGGGGGCGGCGCTCAGTGAAGTGGGGAGGTTATTGTTTATCAGTGTAAAGATTTTCAGTTTCAATCAGTAAAAAGTCCTTCTTTTATTGCTGTGATGATAGCAAGTCACTCACTTTGTACTGTATTTATTACCTCTGCCGAGACGTTTTTGTTCTCACGCGTGTGTTTGGTGGATTGTCAAGCCAAAAGATGTAACGAAAGAGAGCCAGAGCTGTCGAAAACCAAGATCCAAGCAGCCAGGCAATCAAAGCGTAACCACATTTCTGAAAAAAAAAAATTTACTTACTTGCTCCATCTATGTTGCAATGTCCAGTGCAAAACCTACGGAAACACTGTGCCTTTATTTTAATTTTATTTTATTTCCATTATTGTGGTTATATTGTCAGTAAATGTACTTTTTTTTTTTTTTGAATAAGTAGAGTTATATTTCAAGTGGAAATAAGGTTTATGGTAAAATATAACAGAATTAAATGGAGTCTGGTGATGTCTGGCTTTGAATCAATAATTTGACATATGTGTAAAATATGACTTTCAAGTCTGGGAATTTTACCATGTACTGTAATGAAATTCACCAATTAGCAACAAATTTGCCTCCATCTAAAGAAGTGGTTCTTAACCTTGTTAGAGGTACCGAACCCAACCAGTTCAGATGCGCATCCACCGAACCCCTAGTGAAAAATAAAAACATGATTCGAGAAGTGTTCCTTTTGTTTTGCCGGTGTGAGATGAGAGTTGCTCAACTTGGCATGACAAATCATGCAGATAACACGCTGAGTCCCATCATGTTCCGTGATGCATGTTGTACATACTCGTCTGACCACTTTCGTTTTTTGCTCGACATAGCACGTGTTTAAAAAGTTTTTTTTTTTTGTTTTTTTTAAATCACACGACATACTATCATGACAGTCACACGCTGACTACTGATGGAAGCAATGTAATGTGATCATCCGCAGCCAGTGATGGCCAAGTGGGCGTGTCATAACTAATTGACATGTTGAGTGGGCTGTGTCTAAACCTCCATGGCAGAGGCTACGTCAAACCCCTGAGACCGATTCACCGAACCCCTGGGGTTCGATCGAACCCAGGTTAAGAACCACTGGTCTCAAGCATTCACAGCCAACACACAGCGTCTCCATACTCCTGAGTAGAAGTCACACCCCGGGCCAAACTCTGAAAAAAAACTTCGACTTATGGTCCGGAAAATACGTTATATGAATATCAGATCTGCACCAAGAGTTGATTGTTGCTTCACTGGCCAATGCCTCTTCCACATCGCATGCGTATCATAATGTCATCTTATTTCAAACATTTCAAGCATTGCTCCAGTACGCCTTCTGAGATTGTATGAAAACTGATCCAGATGCATAGGGGGGGAGAGAGAAAGAGAGAGATGGGGAGAGGGAGCAGACAGTTCCCACAAAGGGCTGTCACACTGCCAGCAACCTGTATCATTCCAGTACTTATCCAGACATCTTCGCCTCAGATAAAAGACGTGCCTGCAATACTTCAGGGGCTTTATGGAGACAGACAGTATTTTCCTGTAGCTGCTGGAGGCTGAAGTCACAGGTGTACATGCACCACCATTGACACACGAAAAACAATTGCCAGCAGGGGTTTTGCTGTGGGAAAATGTCAAAAACAAAAGTACCGTTCAAGTTCTTTCGCGACCCAAAGCAGTACTTATGATTGCAAGTTGACGGACGACATCACAAGCATTCTTTGTCCCCCACCCAACAGGCGTTTTAAAGGACTACCTACGAGAGCTACCCTACCCTCTGATCACCAAGCAGCTCTACGAGGCAGTATTGGACTCGATGGCCACCAGACCTCTGAGGATGGGAGCAGCAGGTTGTGAGAACGACCACGCTGACTCGGAACACACGGTCAGCCTGTTGGACAACCTTCCAGAAGTGGAGAGGGTGAGGCACATGTTTTGAGACATGAATTCAAAAAGGATCAGAATGAGAATAATGACAGCACTTACGTGCTACCTGCACCAGTGGAACCCCTGCAATAGCGAATCATAATAAGGAGCTGTGTTGTTCTCTGTCTCAGATGACATTGCGGAAGCTTCTTGACCACCTCAAGTTGGTGGCCTCCCACCAGGAAGTGAACAAGATGACATGTCAGAACCTGGCAGTGTGTTTTGGCCCTGTGTTGCTCAGCCAGCGTCAGGAGGCCTCCTGTCACACCAACCGAGTCTTCATCGACTCAGAGGAACTCGCCAGTGCACTGCACTTCAAAAAGCACATTGAAGTCTTGCACTACTTGCTGCAGCTCTGGCCAGGTAATTATTTAATCATGTACAAATATAGTGAAACGGTTTATTGCGGGGTTATGTTCCAGACCCTCCTGCAACGGGTCAAAGTCTTACAATTTACCCTTCTCGTACACTTGAATTTATATATATTTTTAAATTAAACACAATGGAAGCAAAATACTACTTACTGTAATGTCTGTGTGTATATATATATATATATATATATATAGAGAGAGAGAGAGAGAGAGAGAGAGAGAGAGAGAGAGAGAGAGAGAGAGAGAGAGAAGGGAGGCACGGAGGTCGACTGGTTGGCACGTCTGCCTCATAGTGCAGAGGTGCAGGGTTTTATTTCGGCTGCGGCCTTCCTATGTGGAGTTTGCATGTTCTCCCTGTGCCTGCGTGGGTTTTCCAAAAACATCAATGGCATGTTAATGGGAGACTCTAAATTGTCCTGAAGTGTGAGTGTGAGCGTGGATGGTTGTTCGTCTGTGTTTGCCCTGCGATTGACTGACAACTAGTTCAGGGTGTTCCCCCGCCTACTGCCCGAAGACAGCTGGGATAGGCTCCAGCATGTCCATGACCCTTGTGAGGATAGCCATAAAAGCAAATTTGTAACATGCTGGTTGCTGCTTATTAATATCTACGGGTCTCCACATATAACACGGGTTAGATATTTGTAAAGCAATCATTTAGATTGATTAAAAAAAAAAATTATCTTAAATACAGATTGACGCTCACCCCTCCATCCCCCCACCCCTCCCCACACATACACACACATGCACACACTAATGCCGAACGCAACCGTATTTTTCAAGTTTTAAGTCGCTACTTTTTTCCCAAACCTTCAACCCTGCGGCTTTTAATCTGATGCAGTATATTCACGGTTTTTACTGATGCGCGTCGAGCCGTCAAAAGATTGACCCATTCTTGTCACATCCGACCACTGAAATTACCGAACATGTCACAGTTGATCAATGAAAGTGTCCGCCCTCATTCTGAATGCTCATCAGTTATTTGTGGTTGGAACCACATGATTTACAGCTGCGGGAGGAGACGACTGCATGGCTTGCAGCAAGACAAGAGATAGAGAGAGAGAGAGAGAGAGAGAGAGAGAGAGAGAGAGAGAGAGAGAGAGAGAGAGAGCGTGAAAGAAATGCAGAAACGTTTGTGTTCAGCAGATTGGAGTTTAATAAGAAATAAAGAACAAGTGCAATTAACACAGCCATCTCTGCGTTGCGACCCTTGTCTAAAATCATCTACGAATTTGCCTCGCGTGACAACAAAAGGCTCAGAAAGGTTCTGTGATGCTGTTTAACTGAAGCAGTGTTCGGCATTATTGTTTTAGGGAACAGCGTCTACTACTGGGTTTATAATATAGATGATACGCCATGTACTGTAATAATGTGGTAGACCCGCAGCTATTAGTCCAAAGCGGCTAATATATGTAAATTTTAATGCCTAAAATGAAGTGTTGTACCTTTTAATCCGGTGCTGTTTGTAGTCCGGAAATCACGGTCATTACACAGTTGCGTTCCAGAACCTCTATCACTCTCTTGTTGTCACACGCAGCAAACTCGTCGAAAAGCTTCACCTCGCAGCAGTGCCGCCTTTGAAAACCAATTTGTCACATATTGGCGAGATGCAGGGGACGTACTGCTTTATTCTACATAAATCCGTGAGGGGATGTCGCACCATAGACAGCCAGACTTGCTGTCTTGTCATCCATTGCCAGTGATGATGGGAGTCGATCGGCAAACGAACAGGAGAGGGACGGGGAGGCACTGCAGAGATGGCTTTATTCACGGCACTCGTTCCCTGTTGTCTCAACTCAAGAGTCTTTCTTTTCAGTCTTAATCGCTCCTGTGCAAATGACTGTCGTGGTTTAGCCCTACAAAGAGCTCTGAATGTTGAGGTTATCCACCATCCAGAGATGGTCATTCTGTATATAAAGAAACAGTGATATCATTTTTTTTTTTTTGATGGCCAGTCTTATCTGAAACAGGCAGTCACGGCCTTATTGAAATTAAGGTTTGGTACCCAGGCGCAAACGCGACGAATACGCCAATGTTTGCATGCGAGAGTCCTGCACATTTTTCAGTGTGGCATTGTGTAATATGGCAAGACATGTCATGCGTTTTGTATTTTATGGACGATGCGTTTCTCTCGTGAAGTGACATAAGCTTTGTAGTGAGCGCCTCTATGAAGAGGAAAACACCCCAAAATTCCTAATACTTGATGTGAGCATAAGTAAAGAGGTCAACATAAATTTTGATGACCATTGATCGCAGTTTTTACACATTAGGTGACGTTTAGAGTCCTACATTACGGCTTTAGACGAGACTTTAGACGCTGCATCACTGTACGTTAAGTGAGGAGGGACATATTACACCAGTGTCGGCAACTAAGGAGCCATTTGAATCGTTTTATAGAAAATTCCATGGGAGCCACAAACACTTTGGAAATATAAAATGAATATAAATATTCCTTTCCTTGTTATTTCTGAATCGGGTTGAAGCGATATGTCAGCCCATCCGACATAGTCTATTTTGCTTTAATATCAGCCATACATTTGACAAATAATATGGTCAAACTGAACTAGGAGACCATCATACAATCAAAAGCAATAATTCTGAATGAAGGCAGGACAATGACGGAAGGGTAACCAGGTTACGGACGGAGGGCAGACCGGCAAAATAGGGCTCATCCCTGCCACTGTCATTTAATAGCAATCATCTCACATCTGTTACCTCCTTACACATGAAACTGCCCACAAAGGGTTTTCATATGAAACGTAAGAGGCGTTGTCCCCGGTGTTGAGATAAATCACAAAGCAGGAGCGGAGGCAAGCATTACTCAATTGTCCGCCATCTGCCACTGAGTGTGAAAAGATAGGGCAAAGTTAGTTTTATTTCACAACTGCTGGTCCAGTGGTTAGCGTGTTGACCTCACAGTGCAGAGGTACCAGGTTTGATTCCGGCTCCAGCCTCCCTGTGTGCAATTTGCATATACTCCCCAAGCCTGCGTGGACTTTCTTCAGGTATTCCGATTTCCTCCCACGTTTCAAAAACATGCATGACAGGCTGACTGGACACTGTAAATTGTCCCTAGGTGTGAGTGTGAGCGCGGATGGTTGTTCGTCTTTGTGTGCCCTGCGATTGGCTGGCAACCGGCTCAGGGTGTCCCCCGCCTACTGCCCAATGACGGCTGGGATCGGCTCCAGCATGCCCCCTTGTGAGGATAAAGCGCATCAGAAAATGGATGGATGGATGGATGTAGTCTTTCCGGAACTGCTGCTGTGATGTCGCGTTCAGTGAGTCAAGGTGATTAGCTTGCAAAATAATCCACTCTCGTTTAAAACCATGTAAAGCAGTCATAATTAATAGCATTATGGAATATCAATGTTGGGAAAGTTCTTTCTATTTTTTTTAAGCGAACCACTTAAAATTTCATTTAAAAATTAATTAGTTCCGTTCATAGTTCATAATTTTTTTTTCAACCAAGTTCACAGTTTCAAAAATGAAAACTTGTTCGTTTTTTTTTTCTCCACTATGTTGCTGCGAGCTATTACCTGCTCTTGTTTCAACCCATTCAGTGCACACTGGGAGCTCACTGCAACTTTCATCGACAGTTTCAAAACCCTGAAGAAAAACGTATTGCTTGAATGTTTTGTTTTTGAAATAAACACGGGAGTCGTGCAACACTAGGACTACCAGAATTCTAAACCTATCTACTAGATACAGTCTACCAAAGCCCTCATTTTGACGGCTTGCGCTCTTGTTGTGCTCAGACACTGACACTGCCCAAAATGATTATGAAACACTGTTTGAGTAGCGAGTGGTAGTAGTACCGCTTGTCTCGTCTGTGGTCACCGTGTTTGTATGCGCAAGGGCGTGACTTAACTTAGCTTCAAGCGGACAAGAGGAGGACCACTCGTCCTTCATCCAACAGAGTTTACACTTTGCCAATCAGTCTGGTGACCAATGGTGGTTGTGTTGGCAGCTAACTGCTACCTTGGTTGACACTTCAACAGTTGTAAACAATTCAATCCAGCCGGTTAAGAAAGCTGACTCTATAATATGCCTCTCAGCGTCCAAAATTTCACTTCAACTGACTCAGGCAAAATGGGCAAAGGACAAAAATTGCCTTGTAACGCTTCAAACGGTCCACTGGTCACCCAACCATGTGAACTGCATTAGAAAGTGGCGGCTGAGCACAGGGAGGCGTGAGCGGACACCCCAGACCAAAGCTCCGCTGCTGTGGAGAGGGTATTTTCCACAACCGGCGACATCCTCCGGCCAAAGAGGATGACCCTGGCCAGTGCCAGTTTGTCAAGTTGGTCTTCCTCAAAGAGGAACATTTACCTATTGGGGTACCCTGCCTACAAGGGGCAGTTTGAGGAGGAGAAGCAGCAGGGGGCTGAACACAGCTAATGAGCTTTATATAATGTTTATGAATTATGAAAATCACAATGTCCCATCACTGGTGAGCTATTTTTAGAACAGGCCTGTGGACTACTCATGTGGCCCTTGAGGGCTTGCCCGTGGGCATCACGTTGGTGACCCCTGTCCCACATTATAGCGTTAAAGATCCACAAGTTAACTTTACCAGCTATGGATGTAAATTCTGTGTTTTCCATTTAAAATGCTGAAAACATTAAATCAATTAAACTGTGATTTACTTCTAGGAAACAGCTTAAAAGTAAGAAGTAAACACACAACATAGATGGTAATATTGATTCGAAAAATTACTTTTAAATGCAAGTAACCAGTGATGTTAATTACATTACATTTTGGAAGTAACTTGTAACTGGAAGTAACACTGCTCACGTCTGTTTGTGGAGCAGCAAAGTCGACCTGTGGACTAGTCCGAAGAACCTAATGCCAACAGTTGCTGACTTTATGATTGAAAAATGATTGTTTTGTCAAACATTATTCATGCATCATATACGAGTTTGCGTCACATGCATTTGGGCATTCCCCCCCTCACTCCCAACAATTTCTGCTTGCTTTTATTGGATCCCATTAGATTGTTCAGATAACATCTCCAGTGAGTGGATGTGCCCTCAGCAAATTGAAGCCATATGGGGTAAAATGCTCCCAATAACCTTTATCCTAGCAGAATTAATAACACTAATAGATATATAAATATAACCGATAGCATTTTCAATGCAACTTGTTTAAAAGCCGAGCAGCGTCTCCTTTTTGTCCTTTTCTAGAAGATGACATTATATCCTTGCACTCAAATTAAAAGCATTACAGACCCGACCTTAGCTCCTAAAAACTCGCCTCATGTTTCACAATTATTCTACGATCTATTCAGCCACCACATCTTAGACAGTTTGCATGCCTTACAAGGACATCCGATCACACCTTCCTGCGGGATGTGGAAAGGCGCCGGGGGTCACGTGCAAAATGATCTCACATATTGTCAATGTAAACAGCATTAATAGCCATTTTACTGTGTTAAGAGACTGGAGCACATTGTATAAGTAGACATGACAGAAAGAGGTGGATGATTTTGTAGAGCGGGCACAGAAAGAGCACAAGGACATATTGCCTTTGGAGCTCCATTTTATCACTCAGCTAATTCATTGATTGAATGAAAGTGCAATGTCACCAAAGGGTAGCCACAAGGCATGCATGCAGCTTTTGCACTTGGTATTGCTAGGATGCTTTATACATGTTGAAGCCCTAACACTTGTCATGTTTTTCCCCCCAATCCAGTGTGGGAGGGCTAGCGGGCGCAACAATTAGAGGTAGACAAAGACAGAGACAGGTAACAACACCACGCTGGTTTGTGCTGGAGTGTTCGCTGATTGATTTTGTAGAGCAGCAGTTACTTGATTCTTTTGCAATATCTAACCAGATATCAGGACATTTAGTTGAAGCATAGTCAGCACAGCAGTCATAACAAACAGTGGAAATGTGTTAGTCATGGAGTGCTGTGGTGTGATTTCAGCATGTGTTCATATGAGCATTGCATGTCGCTGTATACGGTATAACTGCATAATAGTCTATTTTAGTTTCAGACATCCATAAGCTTACTTGTAATTACCCTTTTCTCTTCAGTCATGAGCATAGTGGGGGTAGGGACAGTAATTTTTTTATTTATTTATGAATTTTATTATTGGGCGGCCCGGTGATCCAGTGGTTTGTGCGTCAACCTCACAGTGCAAAGTACCGGCTTCAATTCCAGCTCCGGCCTCCCTATGTGGAGTTTGCATGTTCTCCCCGGGCCTGTGTGGGTTTTCTCCGGGTACTTGGGTTTCCTCCCACATTCCAAAAACATGCATGGCAGGCTGATTGAACACTCCAAATTGTCCCTCGGTGTGAGTGTTAGCGCGGATGGTTGTTCGTCTCTGTGTGCCCTGCGATTGGCTGGCAAGTGGTTCAGGGTATCCTCCGCCTCCTGCCTGAAGACAGCTGGGATAGGCTCCAGCACCCCGCGCGACCCTAGTGAGGATACAGCGGTTCGGAAAATGGATGGGTGGATGGATGGATTTTATTATTGCTATTGTTATGGCCGTAGGTGAGCTAAGTCTAAAGCCCAGCTGACTTTAGGCAAGAGGCACGGTGGATCCTGGATTGGTCGCCAGTCATATAGGGAGACAAACATTCACACCTAAGAGCAATTTAGTCTTCAATTACCCAAGTTGTAGGGTGGTCACAATAGCCTCAACTTGGAACCAACACCAATGTGTATTTTTCGACTTTTTGATACATTATCAGATAATGCAAAAAAAAACCCTCGTTTCTGAATTAATTCCACCTTGCCATGGTGGAGGGGTTTGCATCTCCCAATGATCCGAGGAGCGAAATTGTCTGGGGCTTTATGTCCCTTTTAGAGTCACCCCTGGCCAACAGGTCCTATATGAATGACCAGACAAAGTGCGGCTCATTGAGCCCTTATGACGAGTAAAATTTTTTATCCATGTTTTCCTTTGCCCGGACGCGGGTCACCGGAGCCCCCCTCTGGAGCATTTTCATTATTTGAAGAAATATCACTCCTGGAAGCTGATGCAAATTCTCTATTAGCATGCCAATGGAATTTTACATTGACTGCTAGTGTTAACATAGGTGATGTTTGTAAAATGAAGCATGTCTTGTGTTTAAATAGACAATGTGGATAATTCTCTTTGTTGGGTGGGGTGTCACACATTCACGGAGGGCAGAATAACATTCAACATGCAGGACGCTTTCACATCATCGGAACTTGCAAACCCACCACGCTGTTTGGCTCGTGAACCGTTTTTTCTTTTACTACAATGTTTGCATGATCATGAGAAGCCAAATCCAAATCATGATGAAATTTTGATTAAGTTAGTTGAGGTATGCACTACAGCCACAATTATAAACATAGGAGTGTCGTAAAATGACAGTGTCTTTTCCAATGTGTCAATCACAACAGAGCATTAATATATTTGCAGAGGGTTTTTTTTTTTTTTTTTAATACCCTAGTATATTCCCCAAATTTACCTAAGAAGTCCAACAATTGTGCCTGGTGAGTGCATATTTGCATGAATTGATCCCTCCCTGATGGATTAAAAACTACTTTTTCTCTTCGTCCTCTCCAGTTGTGGACCCTCATCATCAGCCCTCCTCCCCCGAAGGTCCTGACTCACTCACGGCCCCTCCCCTACGGCGGAGAAAAGAACGTCCACAGGTGTTGAACCTCACTGAAGCGGAGATGGCGGGTGTTCTGCGACCCAAACTTGGACGCCTGGACAGCCCGAGCAACCGCTACGCGGGCGACTGGAGCGGCTGTGGCGATAGCTACTTTCCTTCCGAGATGCTTCTGCTCCCTCACAGCAAAGAGGAGGCCGACTACGACGATGTGCCCTCGGAGGATACAGACGCAGACGAGGGCCTTGAAGAGCCTGAGGATGCAGAAGCCACCGTGCAGGAGGTTATGAGCCTTTTGCCAGGTCCTGCCGAGCAGGTGCAGACTCTGTGCGAGTTGGCGGCGGCGGTGGAGGAGCAGCAGCAGCCAGACGATAAAGACAAAGACGACGTTTTGGCGGAGGATGCAAAGCATGACGAGAGCGACAGTTCCAGAAACAGGCACCGGTCGGAGGAGGAAGTGGAGGAGAAGGAAAGTGTGTGTGAGCACATCTTGCCTCCGCGGCTGCAGAAGGAGCATGCGTACCAGGCTTACATGAAGATCCATCAGGACATCAGCCCTGTGCTGAGCAACAGGGTCAACCTGAGAGACCTTCAGGAGAGCATCGACACGCTAATAGGGAACCTCGAAAGAGAACTCAATAAGAACAAACTTAACGTCGGGTACTAACTCCTCCCACAAGCACACGAGGAGAGATCTCAACTATTTGAGGTTCGTGGCATGACGTCATCGTCAGAACTGGGACAAATCTTTATAAATGATCACATTTAACAGGGCACTTCTTTCCCACAGACATTCCTTCATGCGTTTCTTTTATTCTCACCGTGTCCTTCGTCTTGGTGTTGCCCTTTCAGCTCCAGTTTCATGTTCCACCTCGTTGCTTTTCTTCTTATGAGAAGAACCCATTGACCCCTCAGGGGTTTAAAAGGTGCCTTAATTGTGTGAAGGTGGTTCACCGCATGCAAAATCCACTCTGAAACACCCTCCATCCCCTCTGTATGCTACGAAGACTTGGATGCTTTTCCACTACGTTTGCTGTACAAATTTGCATTTCGGTGTCTGACTCCACAAAAGTAATATACAATACACAGTTGCTGACAGGATTTAGCTCACACCTCCCATTTTATGTCTTAGTTTCAAACGAAAACACCTCCGTGCTTCCACATTTATTTTTCCTGGAATGCTTGTGCAGCAACATTTGTCATGGAGCACTTCCACATCGAGGAAAGAATTTCAAGAAGCGTCACAACTTTCATGAAGTAGTTCTTTCCAACCAAAATTGGCAATTGGGTTCTTTCAAAAAATGTGCTGAACAAACCAATAACCAGAAGAGAAAACCCTGCCTCATCATTTTACCCATTAAAGACGTGTATTAGTAAGCCAATCTTATTGCCTGTCCCTTGAATTGGTCAGAAAAGGATTATGGTTTCTGGTTGGGAAGCTTACCAGTCATGAAGTGATCCATGCTTTGAAAACTGCACTTGCCTACGTAAACTAAGGGTGTCAAAAACATCAGTGAATGAAATCTCAACAACCAAAGCCAGTATCCATTCATTTCTTATAAACATATTTCCCCCAAATGCATCCCTAAGTGGGTTGTACAGAATATATATGACACACCATCATTTGTATTATTGCCTTTTTGAGCGAACATCAATGACAGGAGTGTTCTGTTCTCCAACCAAGGCTTCACTGCGATTTACACTCTGACCTGTATCACGCTAATGCACTTGCAAAGCAACTTGTGGTTCTCATTGTCATTATAATTCATTCACTTTTGGTTTAGAACTTCTGTGTGTGTGTGTGTGTGTGTGTGTGTGTGTGTGTGTGTGTGTGCGTGCGTGCGTGCGTGCGTGTGTGTGTGTACTAAATAGAGATCAGCATCACTTCTGGTTAAACATAAACACACCGTATGAGTCCAATAATGAAAATACAATACATCATATAATAATAAATAATGCAATGCGTAAATATATTCCCATGTAGTGTACAATTGGCACAATGTATAGGAACTGAACAATTGTGTTCCCGATGGCGTTTTTGCAATACCACCAACTTTTACAGTCGTGTGGTTTAGCTTAGATGGAAACATTGTTTAGTATAGATGACATTAAAAAAAACGTATTTTCCACACAACAAGGCGCTTCGGATTATAAAGCACACCTTCAGTGAATGGTGTATTTTAAAACTCTTTTCATGTATTGGGCACACCGTGTTATAAGGCGCATAGAATGGAAGCTAAAATAGTGGCTGCGGTTGCGCTATACATCCACTAGTGACATTAAAAAAAAACGTATTTTCCACACAATAAGGCGCTTCGGATTATAAAGTACACCTTCAGTGAATGGTCTATTTTAAAACTCTTCATGTATTGGGCACACCGTGTTATAAGGCGCATAGAATGGAAGCTAAAATAGTGGCTGCGGTTGCGCTATACATCCACTAGATGGTGCTATGCTAAAGGGAATACAATACAATACAGCTTCACAACCACTGCAGCGGTCGCAATGAGAACTGATCACAAATATCGTCATGAAACATACAACGAAAAGGCGTACAAACCTCGTGACCTCACATCCACAAGGGGCAAAATATCCTTAGAAGTCTTGCTTGTCTCCTTCTTCCTTCGTTAAGTCAGTAGTTAACTCTGCTTTTGGTATTATCTTCGTTTCATCATAGTTGCTCAGAGCTCACAAAACAGTTATCTGTGAGAGTGTGTGTTGGCGAATGCACGTCAATTAGTGTCAGGCAGAAGCCTTTTAGGTTACAATTGGTTCTTGCTAATAATCACCACTAAATGGTATAGGAACACTAACAGGGAAACAAACTCAATGGGGAAAATATAGAGAGACGTGTTGGATTATAGGGCACACTGTCAGCTTTTGAGAAAATTTAATGATTTTAGGTGCGCCTTATACTGCGGAAAATACGATACATTTGCTACAACAGAAGCAGTGTTCCTAAAATTGTAATTCAAAGCTCTGTTTTATATGACAAGTGATCCCTCCATGACAACTGGAGGCAGTATGTTAATAGATCTTTTTCTCAACATGAGCTTGATGGGAAAATGTTCAGGTATTTCCCATACCATCGTCATCTCTGAATTCTTATCTTCTTATCACACTCATTATTGCCTCATGAGGAACAAAGTAGTATGGCCATGCAGCTCTTGCTTGATCACAAATCCCTGCCAATTATCTCTTCATTAAAAATAAAAAAGACAAAAAATGATTTCAGACATTTGCCCCCCCCCCCAAAAAAAAATCATACTGAAATAAAATCCTGAGAGAGTCTTTAATTATTGAGCCCAATTCAGCACAACTGATTTTGGTGTGACTGTGTAGAAGTCCAACAATTGTGTCAGCATCCAAGTCTCTGTAACAAGACGTGATTGCGCATCTTGAGATATATAATATCTGAATGGCAAACTATTCTTTATCGCTCGTGCTTCGTCTCCTCTCAGCTCGCTGGCAAAACGGTGAAAGAGACGCAGCTAAATGTGAAAGAACTCCGCTGCCAAAGTAGACTATGGATGTTTTGTGTTATCCAGTGATGAAATAAGAATACATGAGTCAGTATTTAACCAATATGGATTTGTATATAATAATATAAATGTATTCAGAGTATATTATTTGTACGTGTGTATGTATTCCCACGATGTATTTAAATGCTTCTGACCTCGTAGTGTTGACTTCTAGAAATAGTTGCTTTTCTCCCCTTCAGGCTACCTGAACACATCTTGATGTGCTGGACGAATGGTACGTGCAACTTAAGCTGTACAATGTATGCTCAAGGTGTTATTATTTTTATTTTATTTTTGTCATCATGTGTAAATAGTTGATATCGTCTCCGGTGGACTGAGCTGTGTTCAGCATTCTAGGTGCTGTGATGTTTTTTTTTAAGGTACTGAACGTTGCATGGTCAAAAGCTTTACTGACATAAAATAAGGTCGTTCCTCCTCTGCCTTTGTATTCAGTATTTATGTGTAAAAAGACATTTTTTTCTATTGTAAGCCTATTTGTTTGTCACCACGTTTCGCAGTCGACATGACTGCATCGCTTCAGTTTTTCTCCAGAGGACCGCCCGCCCATACATCTACTGCCGTACATACACAATAGTCATCATGAGTTTCAGTTCATTCATCCTAATTGTAATTTCACTCACATGACTATCCAAAGCAACTGCTCCTGCACATTTCTTCCTTTACGATGACAGCAATAATGAATTCTTGATCAGAGAACGAGTGTCCTAAATAATCGATGGCAATATGATATCGATTTGCAATAGTGGCTGCTGGCCTGATCGTATTCCAAGGGCAACAAACACAAATAGAAGGCAAGTGCAACTAACCCAAATAAAACTCTCAAAATTCAATATAGTTGCAGCCCATGTAACTCCAGACAGCTTTCGGTGTTGACTTTTTTTATTGGCATCTTCTGGCTCCATTCTCGATATAGCATACAGTCTGGATCACGATACAGTTATAGTTTAAAATCATCTTATCCTCTGGAGAGAAAATGCTACGAGAAAAGCATCCCCGAATGAATTTCATGAATAATATGACTTTGCAATGATCCTGAGTCATGTACGATCATAATAAAGTATATTATTTAATGTGTGGTATGCTAAATCGGGATGTCATTGTTGCATGTAAATGGAAAAAAAAAAGTCAATTTAAGGACTTTATCAAGGTTCGTGCTGTTTTCCTCATCTCTTTCCAGATAAAGCACGATCGCCCAGCCTTGTATTAACACATCATGGAATTGCCCTTGTCGACTTCTGTCAGATAAAGCACGATCGCCCAGCCTTGTATGTGTAGATTAACACATCATGGAATTGCCCTTGTCGACTTCTGGGAATCTCCCCAAATTGTTTTACAGCTTCAGGGACATTCCCAGGATGCAGCTGTATTACTCTTGTGTTATTCACTCACGGGAGACTGCACCTCTTAAAAAAACTGTGGATGTTTAGGAACAACATTTGTAGAAATCTGGATGCATATCGATGAAACAATTGTGAAAGCTATACGTAACAGTATTTCATTCATAACTCGAGTGTTATAAAAAAAAAAAAAAGTAATTAAATCAACCAGTATGGCCGACTACGTATCTGCAGTGAGGTGTTCTAATCTCTCATGGCTGTTAGCATGACAAGTTAGACGCCGGAGGCTTCTCGGCACCGTAGGTTTTTCACCTTGTTTGAATCTGTTGACAGCTCATATCACCTCTCGTGACTGCCTCGAACAGCCATGAAGTTTTACAGCACAGGATGTATTCACCTGTCCACAAAGACATTATTTATAATATGCTGCTAAACAGAGAGCCAATTACGTGACAGTTTACAATGCACAAGATTTGAAATATGGACTAGAATAATCTCGGTGGAATTGGAAAATCTTTGCACTCATATTTTGTTGTCTTTTTTTTTCTTAATTTAATTTACCTGTTTATGAGGTTTTACAGTGGAACCCCCAAAGTTTCGAATAATCCTTTCCGTGACTCGAGACATCGTAGTGGGTCCCGGTGTGTGTGGAATTGAATTAATCAGTTAGGGTCAAGTTCTCACCAAAATCAGACCTTCATTTGCTACTTAGAATGCTTGCCAGAAGGGGAAAAAAATGTTTTCAAACAGTTATGAAAAATTGGTATGTTGTGTTCAACTCCCCAATTTTAATAACAAATTCAATTTAATTTTGAAAGAATTCAAGGTCAACTCTGAAGGAATTTTAGGAAATCCGATTTGAAATACTTTTATGTACAAGTAAAGTAATTCAACGAAATCCATGAAATAAAGCATGAAAAAAAAAATTCTGTTTTGTAAATTGGCAAAGTAATCGTTTTCCCAAAGTGAGATCCTGACAAGCGTCAAAACCGGAAGTGTGACGTCACTTTCAGACAACAATTGCGTTTCAAATATATCTGCGAGGATCTGGGTGTTTGAAGAGTTGGAGGAAGAGAAGGTAATTGTTGTAAACCATAAAAGATGATACCATCCGTGCACTCATATATTCGTTTGATTGTTTTTGGACAGGATTGCATCCGTGTACACGTATAAGACCTCAGGTCGAATGTTTTCACAAACAACAGCCACACTTACCTTATTGGTAAATCCGTTTGAGAAAACAGAGGTCTTCCAAGTGCTTGTAACAAAGAATGCTCGTTGATACTGGCGTAAAATTCATTCGCTTTGTGAAAATGAAATTGTATTGTTCCAACTTTCTGGTTCATTTACATGCCTTACACTTTGCTTTTGGTCACTCAAACAACTGTTTGCCTGAATGTTAACAGTGCATTGCTACACAGC
>NW_017806073.1:725900-737507 GCF_001891065.2 Hippocampus comes
GCGCTATCCATCCACTAGATGGTGCTATGCTAAAGGGAATACAATACAATACAGCTTCACAACCACTGCAGCGGTCGCAATGAGAACTGATCACAAATATCGTCATGAAACATACAACGAAAAGGCGTACAAACCTCGTGACCTCACATCCACAAGGGGCAAAATATCCTTAGAAGTCTTGCTTGTCTCCTTCTTCCTTCGTTAAGTCAGTAGTTAACTCTGCTTTTGGTATTATCTTCGTTTCATCATAGTTGCTCAGAGCTCACAAAACAGTTATCTGTGAGAGTGTGTGTTGGCGAATGCACGTCAATTAGTGTCAGGCAGAAGCCTTTTAGGTTACAATTGGTTCTTGCTAATAATCACCACTAAATGGTATAGGGACACTAACAGGGAAACAAACTCAATGGGGAAAATATAGAGAGACGTGTTGGATTATAGGGCACACTGTCAGCTTTTGAGAAAATTTAATGATTTTAGGTGCGCCTTATACTGCGGAAAATACGATACATTTGCTACAACAGAAGCAGTGTTCCTAAAATTGTAATTCAAAGCTGTTTTATATGACAAGTGATCCCTCCATGACAACTGGAGGCAGTATGTTAATAGATCTTTTTCTCAACATGAGCTTGATGGGAAAATGTTCAGGTATTTCCCATACCATCGTCATCTCTGAATTCTTATCTTCTTATCACACTCATTATTGCCTCATGAGGAACAAAGTAGTATGGCCATGCAGCTCTTGCTTGATCACAAATCCCTGCCAATTATCTCTTCATTAAAAATAAAAAAGACAAAAAATGATTTCAGACATTTGCCCCCCCCCCCAAAAAAAAATCATACTGAAATAAAATCCTGAGAGAGTCTTTAATTATTGAGCCCAATTCAGCACAACTGATTTTGGTGTGACTGTGTAGAAGTCCAACAATTGTGTCAGCATCCAAGTCTCTGTAACAAGACGTGATTGCGCATCTTGAGATATATAATATCTGAATGGCAAACTATTCTTTATCGCTCGTGCTTCGTCTCCTCTCAGCTCGCTGGCAAAACGGTGAAAGAGACGCAGCTAAATGTGAAAGAACTCCGCTGCCAAAGTAGACTATGGATGTTTTGTGTTATCCAGTGATGAAATAAGAATACATGAGTCAGTATTTAACCAATATGGATTTGTATATAATAATATAAATGTATTCAGAGTATATTATTTGTACGTGTGTATGTATTCCCACGATGTATTTAAAAGCTTCTGACCTCGTAGTGTTGACTTCTAGAAGTAGTTGCTTTTCTCCCCTTCAGGCTACCTGAACACATCTTGATGTGCTGGACGAATGGTACGTGCAACTTAAGCTGTACAATGTATGCCCAAGGTGTTATTATTTTTATTTTATTTTTGTCATCATGTGTAAATAGTTGATATCGTCTCCGGTGGACTGAGCTGTGTTCAGCATTCTAGGTGCTGTGATGTTTTTTTTTAAGGTACTGAACGTTGCATGGTCAAAAGCTTTACTGACATAAAATAAGGTCGTTCCTCCTCTGCCTTTGTATTCAGTATTTATGTGTAAAAAGACATTTTTTTTCTAATGTAAGCCTATTTGTTTGTCACCACGTTTCGCAGTCGACATGACTGCATCGCTTCAGTTTTTCTCCAGAGGACCGCCCGCCCATACATCTACTGCCGTACATACACAATAGTCATCATGAGTTTCAGTTCATTCATCCTAATTGTAATTTCACTCGCATGACTATCCAAAGCAACTGCTCCCGCACATTTCTTCCTTTACGATGACAGCAATAATGAATTCTTGATCAGAGAACGAGTGTCCTAAATAATCGATGGCAATATGATATCGATTTGCAATAGTGGCTGCGGGCCTGATCGTATTCCAAGGGCAACAAACACAAATAGAAGGCAAGTGCAACTAACCCAAACAAAACTCTCAAAATTCAATATCGTTGCAGCCCATGTAACTCCAGACAGCTTTCGGTGTTGACTTTTTTTATTGGCATCTTCTAGCTCCATTCTCGATGTAGCATACAGTCTGGATCACGATACAGTTATAGTTTAAAATCATCTTGTCCTCTGGAGAGAAAATGCGATGAGAAAAGCATCCCCGAATGAGTTTCATGAATAATATGACTTTGCAATGATCCTGAGTCATGTACGATCATAATAAAGTATATTATTTAATGTGTGGTGTGCTAAATCGGGATGTCATTGTTGCATGTAAATGGAAAAAAAAAAGTCAATTTAAGGACTTTATCAAGGTTCGTGCTGTTTTCCTCATCTCTTTCCAGATAAAGCACGATCGCCCAGCCTTGTATTAACACATCATGGAATTGCCCTTGTCGACTTCTGGGAATCTCCCCAAATTGTTTTACAGCTTCAGGGACATTCCCAGGATGCAGCTGTATTACTCTTGTGTTATTCACTCACGGGAGACTGCACCTCTTAAAAAAACTGTGGATGTTTAGGAACAACATTTGTAGAAATCTGGATGTATATCGATGAAACAATTGTGAAAGCTACACGTAAAAGTATTTCATTCAAAACTCGAGTGGTATAAAAAAAAAGTCATTAAATCAGCCAGTATGGCCGACTACGTATCTGCAGTGAGGTGTTCTAATCTCTCATGGCTGTTAGCATGACAAGTTAGACGCCGGAGGCTTTTCGGCACCGTAATGGTTTTTAACCTTGTTTGAATCTGTTGACAGCTCATATCACCTCTCGTGACTGCCTCGAACAGCCATGAAGTTTTACAGCACAGGATGTATTCACCTGTCCACAAAGACATTATTTATAATATGCTGCTAAACAGAGAGCCAATTACGTGACAGTTTACAATGCACAAGATTTGAAATATGGACTAGAATAATCTCGGTGGAATTGGAAAATCTTTGCACTCATATTTTGTTGTCTTTTTTTTCTTAATTTAATTTACCTGTTTATGAGGTTTTACAGTGGAACCCCCAAAGTTTCGAATAATCCTTTCCGTGACTCGAGACATCGTAGTGGGTCCCGGTGTGTGTGGAATTGAATTAATCAGTTAGGGTCAAGTTCTCACCAAAATCAGACCTTCATTTGCTACTTAGAATGCTTGCCAGAAGGGGAAAAAAATGTTTTCAAACAGTTATGAAAAATTGGCATGTTGTGTAGAACTCCCCAATTTTAATAACAAATTCAATTTAATTTTGAAAGAATTCAAGGTCAACTCTGAAGGAATTTTAGGAAATCCGATTTGAAATACTTTTATGTACAAGTAAAGTAATTCAACGAAATCCATGAAATAAAGCATGAAAAAAAAAATTCTGTTTTGTAAATTGGCAAAGTAATCGTTTTCCCAAAGTGAGATCCTGACAAGCGTCAAAACCGGAAGTGTGACGTCACTTTCAGACAACAATTGCGTTTCAAATATATCTGCGAGGATCTGGGTGTTTGAAGAGTTGGAGGAAGAGAAGGTAATTGTTGTAAACCATAAAAGATGATTCCATCCGTGCACTCATATATTCATTTGATTGTTTTTGGACAGGATTGCATCCGTGTACACGTATAAGACCTCAGGTCGAATGTTTTCATAAACAACAGCCACACTTACCTTTTTGGTAAATCCGTTTGAGAAAACAGAGGTCTTCCAAGTGCTTGTAACAAAGAATGCTCGTTGATACTGGCGTAAAATTCATTCGCTTTGTGAAAATGAAATTGTATTGTTCCAACTTTCTGGTTCATTTACATGCCTTACACTTTGCTTTTGGTCACTCAAACAACTGTTTGCCTGAATGTTAACAGTGCATTGCTACACAGCGCCGAGGCATTTCGCAGAATAATTCAATAACAATGGCAAAGAGCAGTTCACGGGACAGTCAACAATGTATTACAATGACAGACTGGCAACTCGGCATTTTGTAAATGACATCACTCGCCGGGGATTGCCAAACAAAAACATTTTCGTTGTTAAGTAGTCTGCTATGGGTCTAATTTTGAACCTGGGTGGGTTGCATTTAAAAAACAAACGAAAGTGTCCTTCAAATAGTTTTTAGCCCTCAGTATCACTCAAAAGATGGTTGGCCAAGTTTACTTCACAAGTGACCTTTAAACTCACAATGTGCTGAATACATATATTGATTAACATTATTAGCTGTCACATACAATACATCAAAAGAAGTTAACCACAAATGCAATGCGGAACATTTTAACAATAAAAATGTATACCTTCTGATGATGATGTAATTCACCTTATTTCACCTTCCCTGAGGCTATTCGGACAGACAAGATGTGCCAGAAAAGTTCAAGGACTGATGTCACAAAAAGATCATTATCAAGACAAATTTCCACCCCTGGTGGACAAATGAAGATTTATTCTATTCTATTTCCAAACTACAAACGACACGTTTCTGCTTCGAAGTGGGAGGCTACGGGCTTCTTCAGAAAGTTACATCTGCTAACCTTCTTATGCCACCTTTCCTTCACCTTTGTTCGATGATGTCATCAGGTCAGGGAGAGATGAAACGCTGTTTTCCTTGATAGCGCTGTTTCAAAGGAATTCGACTCCACTTTTCCTAACTGAAGTATTTGTGTGACAGCGACTAATGCTGACATTTAAATCTGACTTCATGAAAACATGAAAGAAGGATCTTTTAAAATAATTCACAGATTATACCCATGTGAAGCCAACGATTAAAAAAAAGATGGAGACATTAATTGTTTTTCTGAAGGATTCCCCAAAGATATTTTTCACAGTTTGGAATTGCCCATCTATTAAACTGAGGAAAGATGGTATGGACAGGCGGCCCGGAGGACCAGTGGTTAGCGCGTCGGCCTCACAGTGCAGAAGCGCAGGGTTCGATTCTGGCTCCGGCCTTCCTGTGCGGAGTTTGCATGTTCTCCCCGTGCCTGCGTGGGTTTTCTGCGGGTACTCGGGTTTCCTCCCACATTCCAGAAACATGCATGGCAGGTTGATGGAACGCTCTAAATTGTCCTGAGGTCTGAGTGTGAGCGCAAATGGTTGTTTGTCTCTTTGTTCCCTGCGATTGGCTGGCAACCGGTTCAGGGTGTCCCCACCCTACTGGCCGAAGACGGCTGGGATAGGCTCCAGCACCCCCCCGTAATCCTTGTGAGGATAAAGGGGATTGGAAAATGGATGGATGGATATATGGATAAAATGAATGTTTACAGAATTATTTTGAAGCACATCTTTCTTTTGGCTCTGAATGTATCCTTTGTTGCTCGGCTTTATTGACGATTGATTTATCTTATTATTGGCTAAACGGCATACACAAATGTTGATGTACTGATGGAAAACATTTCATTTTCATTTTTGAAAATGAAATGTCAAAAGATGTAGCATGTCAAAAGATGTAGCATGATGACAAACTCGACAGAATCTTGGGTTGTTTTTAAATTGGGAGAGAGTGAAGATATTATCTTTTTTGCTTAACATGCTGGAAAGCCACCTGCACGTGAAACCAGATCTTCTCCCTGTCTTCCTCACTTCTCTGTTCCCTTCATCTCTATTGACCTTTAAGTTGGTATCACGTCTGCAAGTCAAGCAGCCAACCGCACAGACACACGGCCTTTGTTTGGAACTTTGGCCACCACACACTTTCCCTTTTACAGTGAGGTCCTAATGAAGAGAGAGCAACGTTTGGACGGGACACAAGTGAAGCAAAAAAAATCTGATCCCTTTATAAACAACATGACAAACATGTGTCCTCCTCCCACACTGCATGTATTTAAAGATTTTCAAATATTAATCATTCCCAAATATCATTTTTAATATCTTGTAAGCACATTTACCTACATGTGAACCGAATCATATCCTGACACACGTCACACTTACATTCACACCTGGGCTGTTTTATGATCCAAATTGACATATTTTGGGACTGTCAGCAGACGCTAGAGGAAACCTTCACAGGCACATCAAAATGACATATTCTGAAGAAATCTCCCAGTTTAGTGGCTAAACCGAAACCTTCTTACAGCAGCCTATGCACATGTTTCATTGTAATATGAGAAGGACAACACAGTGATGCCTGTTTTGGCTATGACCTAAACAGGTAAGGAGCAAGTAAAATGGGAAGGTACTGTATGGCAGGGGTGTCAAAACCCATTTTCGTCGCGGCCCACATTTTAGTTACCATTTCCGTTGGAGGGCCATTATGACTGAAATCGTATAAAGAAGTCAAGAATAACGGTTTATTGAACTATTGTTCAAGTGACTGTAATCGGGTGTTTGGCAACAAGAAAACGTTTACAATGTCTCTTATTTATTACAGATGAGAATTAGAACTTTTGGTACATATTTTAGCAAGCCTCAAGGCAGTTGCCATGTTTGATTTGCTTTCGCGGGCCACATAAAATGGTGTGGCGGGCCAGATCTGGCCCCAGGGCCTTGACTTTGACATCAGTGCTGTATGGAGAATATGTTGTCAAAACATTCCCAAATCACATGAACTGGAAAGCGGCTTGAAAAGTGACAAGGTTCGGGAACAAACTAAATAATCTTTGGATCCCAATAAGACAGACACATATAAAATGAAAAACAAAAATGTTTATTTACAGAATAAAACGCAAAACCGACAAAATACAAACAGAAATCCCTGGCAACAAAGCGCCAGGAAAATAAGGCATGAACAAAAGGTGCTTGCAAAAGGCAAGGTAATAATAATAATATTCCAAAATACACCAAACAAAATGGCAAGAGTCTAAATCAGGGGTGTCAAACTCATTTCACATTGTGGGCCACATACGGACTCGGTAGATATCAAGTGGGCCGAACCATTAACATTATACCATACTGTGCTATGAATCACCAAAATATCATCTCGTTCCTTTGTTTTGGTCTCAAGAAATATTGATTGGCGCTTTCATATCATTTGCTGCGTTGGGTCTATCTCGGTGACAGACTGAGACTGCTGTTTTCTTCCCCAATCAAAACAATGTTGTCTTCTACTCTGATCAAAACAGTGTGCCCCCCCTAGCGGATAATCCACGAATTGCATTTTATTTAAAATATTCATCCTGTGTCTTTAATGCATTTTTTTTTCACTTTTAAATGATCCCGCGGGCCGGATCGAACCTCCTTGGGGGCCGGTTCCGGCCCGCGGGCCGTATGTTTGACACCCCTGGTCTAAATACACCAGCAGTGTCCAAAGTCGGTCCTCAAGGGCTGCTGTCTTGCCTGTTTTCCAGCTCTCCCAGGAGCAACACAACTTATTAAAAAAAATCTGCATCGTTCTCATGCTGCTTCAGAGCTGGCTGATGAGCCGGTCATTTGAATCAGGTGAACTGCAGCCGGGAGGGATGGAAAACAGACAGGACGGCGACCCTCCAGGCCCGGAGCTGGACGTGCCTGGAATACACAAAACCAAAATCAAGAGCAAATAATTTGATGTCAAAAAACTCATGAAAAAAGGGTCTATGTATGAGAACGAGCGCAGACGTGAACTAGGAAGAGTAGAGTCAGGCAAAAGTTGTACAGCAAAATTATAAGGCCGGTGAGGTGGTAGTGACAGTTCAAGATCTTTACTAAATACCTTTTTTAAGTTGTGATATTCCTTAGGGACCTTATCTAAATAAATAGTTTCTATCGGGGAACTGACAGCTCCTTTTTTTACCGTGTGGTGCACTGTAGACAATGGGCACGGCAAAACAAACTTCAATTGTCAATCCGGGCTATGCTCCAATCCAATTAATGTCCGGGTTATGAACCTTGAGCCAAGGTTGACCAAATACAATCGGAGCAGCTCAAGATGGCATGACAAAAATCCTCCTTTGTTCGACGTGATTTCCGAAGAGTCTGAGGTGATTGGGACGACAGGCACTGTAGTGTAGTAATAAATTGGACCTCTGGCAGCAGACGCCCATCAAGTTCAGTTTCTCTACTTACCTCGGTAAGCCCTTCTATGGAGCAGCCAAGAGCTTCAACCACACAGGGGTCAATAAAACATTCATCGGCACCAGAGTCCAAAAGAGCCATGATCTTTAGTTTCTGGTTGACTAATGACACCTCCCCACTGATCGTTCAAGTCTTTGGACCTTAGTAGCCTGGCTAGAAACCCGACAGGATAGTGGAGCACTCAGGTTGTTCTCATGTGTCTCTTTCGCACCTGACTCAAGTCCATATGTGTGTGTATCATGTCATGACACTTGACTTGTGGATTTGTTGTACGTGCTACTTCCTTTATTGAACAGAAACAAGATTCCATCCATCCATCCATCCATCCATTTTCTGAGCCTATTTATCCTCACAAGGGTCGCGGGGGATGATGGAGCCTATCCCAGCCCTCTTCGGGCAGTAGGCGGGGGACACCCTGAACCGGTTGCCAGCCAATCGCAGGGCACACATTGATGAACAACCATCCACGCTCACACTCACATCTAGGGACACGTTTGAGTGTTCAATCTGCCTGCCATCCATGTTTTTGGAATGTGTGAGGAAACTGGAGTACCCGGAGAAAACCCACGCAGGCCCGGGGAGAACATGCAAACTCCACACAGGGAGGCCGGACCTGGAATTGAACCCGGTTCCTTTGCACTGTGAGGTTGACACACTAACCACTAGACCACCGGGCCACCCAGAAACGAAATAAATAAATAGATAGAAACAAGAAAACAATAACAATGAGGTATTGGAGCAAAGAAATTGCAAAATTTGGACAAATGGACACTTTACTCAGAACTCATTGGACGACACTTCCCCCCAGGTAAAGAAATGTAATGTTATGCAATAGCCAAGTCAATCACCTGACCTGAATCCAATTGAGCATGCATTCCACTTGAAAAAGATAACGCTGATGGGAAAATGCCCCAAGAATAGGCAGGAATTGAAGACAGTTGCAAAAGAACCCCAACAGAGCATTACCACAGTTGAAATCCAGCATCTGGTGATGTTAATGCATTCCAGACTTTCGGCTGTCATTGACCGCAAAGGACATGCATTAAATATTAAAAAGTCAGAGTTTGATTGATGACGGTTCATTTTTCCCGTGACTTTGGCCCTTCAAAAAGCGGGAGGCATATAAATACATTGTTGTAATTCCGACACCGTTCACCTGGTTTGGATGGAAATACCCTGAAATTAAAGGTAAAATTCAACACAACTTGTTTGTTTCATTTCAAATCCATCGTGTGACATTTTGAAACAAAAAGAGAATTGTGTCAGGATTGATGGCGCTGACTGTCATTGTGCATGTCGAAAGTGAAGACTTAACACACTAGACCGTTTTCTATTTGTTGGGGTCCAAAACTCAGTTTCACAAATTACCAAAGAACATTGTTTTTGTTTTCAGTTAAAAAAAACAGTGTTGTACAAAAGGGCCCCTATACAAGAAATACATTGGAGGAAGAGCCTCAGGTTAGGTAATTTTCTCCAAAGCACATTACTCACTCAGCTCATACAAATGGAGAGAGCTAGGTCACATTAATTGCCGGGAGCCTTTATTCATTGACACTGCCCAGATTCCATGCATGCGGTGTCCTTCAATAGGCAAGCTATTAAACACATTTTACAAAGATAAAAAGCTCTCTGATGTGTTTTGGAGGGGCTTTTGTTTCCCACCCTGCGGCCCGCTGTACTTGGCAGCTCTTCTGAGGGCTTGGAGCACACATCTTTTGACACACTGCGGACAGATCGGCCCGTTGTGGGCCGCCGTCACGATAAGAGCGAGACCGTGCAGGATGGGAGAAGATGAGCACAGAAGCGAGGAGGTGAAAGTGAAGAATAGAGAGAGAGAGAACAGAGCAGGGGCGGCGGCTCAGATCCTCGGGAACGCACGACTCCCACCTCCCGCCTCCATTGGCCTGTCACTCAGAACTTTTTCATTTTTAATGAAAGGCTAATCCCTCACAGAGGTAAGCTGCCCATCAACCGCCCTCCATCCCGCAAGACAGTAATGTCCTTTCCAGTGTGAGGGCAGGATGAGAGCTTTTGCTCTGCTTGAAAGATGACAAAAAAATGTGAAAGCCGAGCCTAAAAAGAGGCCGTGTGAGGAAACCGGGGCCTCTCATGTTTGATATATTCACAGGTGGCTTCTTCTGTCCTCCAATTTCGATTCATCCAGCAAGCGGCCTATGACGCCATGTGATGCTTGTTCTCCAGGGAGGACGTGGAGCCTCTCGCTGTGCGTTCGTTATCATCCGTCACCTGTCAGCAATGGACCGTATATTTGCCTGCTGGTTCATGTGCTGAGCTGATATTGACAACATACCACTGTCAGAATACAGTCAAAACTCCAAAGGTGGGATGCCTTTAACCCTGGAGAACCCAATAACCCTTTTCTTCTTTGGAAAATGATGAATTATACATTAAATGACTGCGATATGTTCATTGAACACCAAAATATATGTTTTTTCAAATATTTAATGCTTTAATCCAAATTTAGGATTAAGGCCAAATTTTACCCTTTGGGATTTAAGGGTAGCATTTGAATAGCAGAATTTATAGGGGCCAAATTGGACCCCGTGGGTTCTCCAGGGTTAAACCCTTATAGACGCTTTCTTTTTCATGCACGTATTGTATGCGACAAGCCAAAAATTGTCAAGAATATCCTCCTCATAAATGCCTATATCAAATTATGAATTATACAACTTGTCAATTAAAAAAAAAAATTACAAAAATCATCTATTATCAGTACGTTTGCATATCGAGAATTGAGTGGAACCGGGACTCACAAACCAGTTCTCCTGGAATTGTTTGGATTTTAAAATGTTAAATCTCACTGCCAAGTTCACTGTGCGGAAGAAGCCGCTGAACATGAACAAAGAAGAATGAGCAGGAAGTGTGTACCTGATGCTCCCGAGTTGCGATAATGGACACTACTCAGCAAAAGTGGGGCTGTACTTCATTTAAAAAAAACAAAACAAAAAGAAATCCAATCAAATCAAAAATTCTTCTGCTCAGTGTAATACATGTCATTAAATAAGACCAAAGGAGTCTGCACTTCAAATACGATAAAACACACAATAGACCTTTGTGTGCCGCCTCTATATCCAGCTCCCACCGTTAGCCTGGTACCACACCGACCACACCAAAGTCGGGTAAGTACGTCAAATGCATTGAACACTGATCAAACAAGTCAAAGTGGAACTACAATAGAGGGTTACGACACAAATGCAAATGCCTAGCTAATATTTAGCTTATGGTGTACATCAGGGGCCCCCAACCTTTTTTGCCCCACGGACCGGTTTATGTCAGACAATATTTTCAGGGACCGGCATTTAAGGTGTGGTGGAAATAATACAACGAAATAATATGGCATGAGCTGCATGAAAACTGTGGCGTTTTCGAAATATAATAATAAACACAAGCAGCGTCTAATCTGGCCGCAACACTCCGATCGCTATGGCAATGTTTAATGCCTTCAAAATACGATACAACGCAAATTCAAAGTGCATGAAAATGACGACTCACCACAGCACCGAGCTTGTTTTTCTGCAACCAGACGGTCCCATCTCGGGGTAATAGGAGACAATGACACCTCAAGTGTGTGGTTTATGTCCAGTCTACTTCGTAATTTTGTTTTCATCGCCGTTGCTGCAGAAACCCCCGGCCTCACACAGGTAGGATGTCGGAAATAGCAACAGTGCTATTGTGGCGATCTCAGAGTATTCAG
>NW_017806073.1:737564-771063 GCF_001891065.2 Hippocampus comes
CAGCCCTGTACCAAATGCCCGGCGGACCGGTACCGGTCCGCGGACCGGCGGTTGGGGACCTCTGGTGTACATAACACATACAGTACATATAAAATATGTTCATGTAAATTGCTTGGATTGGATTTGACTTGCAGCATTTGTATGTGTTGTATACAGGTACATTTTTCTTTTTAAAGAAAAACAACACTCGGTTAAAAAACATTGAATGAGCTATCTGTAAAAAAAAAATGCAGTTTGCTAATCTGTGCATCGTGATTTTATCACTTGTACGTGAACCTCAACGCACAGCTTCTGCTGTAAAATGTGTAGAAATGTCAACAGAACACCACCTTGACCTGTTATGGTTTTGTTGGTATGGTTGGAACCAAAGTGCAGGGAAGCAGGTAGTATGGGCAGGAGGTACCGAAAAATATATATTTTTCAATAACCGAGAAAGGAAATCAAAGAGCATGGAATGATCAAAAATACTAAATAAGCAAAAAAAAAAAAAAAAAAGAAAGTTCAAAAGTACCAAAACAAGCACGAGGAATAGAATCATCAAGATTAAGAACAGACCATAACTGACACAGTATGGGAATGAACTGAATGGCGATCGGATCCCACAAACGTGGACACAAACAAATCCGGCTCCTGCCTTCCTGTGTGGAGTTTCCATGTTCCCCCTGTGCGTGCGTGCGTGGGTTTTCTCTGGGTACTCCGGTTTCCTCCCACTTTCCAAAAACATGCATGGCAGGCTAATGGAACACTCCAAATTGTCCCTAGCTGTGATTGTGAGTGTAGATGGTTGTTTGTCTCTGTGTGCCCTGCAATTGGCTGGCAACCAGTTGAGGGTGTACACCCCACCTACTCCCCAAAGACAGCTGGGATAGGCTCCAGCACGCCCCGCAAGGATAGGCGGATCATAAAATGGATGGATGGTCTTAGATTCTGTATTTGATAGCGGGTGTCAAACATGGCGCGATCCAAGACTAATGACCGAAATCAGCAGTGCTGTGCGAATAGATAGGATCATCACACATATGGATCAAACTGTGGCGGTTGTTGTACAAAAAACACTGTTATGAAAACCATTTCAGACAGCCCATACAAAACAGCGGTCGTGCACAATTTATGTTTCTTTATCATTTTCATGAGAAAACTTCCCAGCATGCCTACAATAAAATCAAGTCAGACACACAATAGATGGTCAACAAATCCTCCCCAACTCTGAATGCTCAGCTCATAATCAAAAAGATCTAACATTTGAGGTCAAAAGAAATTGCATCCATTTTGGCATTCAGTTCCCAGGAGGTAGTAGCACGTGAGTGCAAACCAAGTTGTGAACATTAAAATAAATAAATAGATCAATGAATAATATAATGTGAAAGTTTTGCCCACCTTAGGGAAGTTTGATTTCATTTTACAAGAGAGGAGAAAAATGATGCTGAAGAAAATTCTGTAGACTTAAACTAGTCAACTCCAATCATTACACAAGTTTTTGGTTTCAATTTCAAATACAGTAGACACCAATCAGGGTTGAATCGAAGTGACACCCCATTTTAACAACATATCAGCGTTACATCTTGGACTGTTACATCCTGGACGACACAGACTCTTTTATTTCTAAGTAGTCCACCACCAACATTCTGTTTTTCAATACGAACACCAATTTACAGGTGTTAAGCTACTGGCAGTCTGAAAATGTTGCTTGGAATCTCTCTTAAAGACAATTGAAAATAGTGGAAACTGTGTGTAAAATCCCCAAGTGGCCATGGTAACGCGCCCAGATGCTACGTGTCTTGCATATGCTGGGAAGGCTTTGAAAATGACACGAATCCATAACTGTTGAACGCTTTTAAAATGGGAAAGCGAAAAGGAGTCAAGAGGAAACATTCCAAAGCAATGCCCTGGTTGCCTGATCTCTTAGGGAGGGGTCAAAGGTCAACTAATGAACCCTTCCACCCTACTCTCAAAGGGTTTAAATAACATTGCTCTGTGGTTTATGATCATTGTTTAGCAGGGATCATGTTCATAACTCTGCAGCTGCTTGGCAACCAGGGAAGGATGTGAATGGAGGTTTTTCTGACAAGTCCCTGTTGCTCTGTTTTTTTTTTCCTCATTTGTAATTTGCTATACTTTAACAGTTTCGGTCAAGGTCATTTAGACATCGCTCAGGAACTTGCAACTGCCATCTTTCCCAAAAACAATTTGTCATTTCTCTCTGAAACCAGTCAGCACATGCTTTTGGTCTAAAGTGAAATTTGATCCATTGACCTTCAGGTCCGCAAGGTAAGTCCTTAAGGATTGAGATACTGCCAGCCACAAGTGTTTTGTTTTTGGGTTTCAATTTATTGCTCATGACCTCTGAAGGTGAGACCATAGAGAAATCCAGCAGAACTAGAAATATTCCATTTTTTAGGTCAAATGTTGAAGAGGTCAAGGCGGATTCGAGTTCTGATAACTAGTTAGAGTAAGTAGTGACATCCGTGCCACCATCTGCAACAGCAACAGCCCCTTTCCCACCACCAGGCCCAGGAACATTTAGTTCTTGGGAATACAAATTCCTAGTAATCCAAAGTTCCCGTGGCCCAGGTGGTTTGCATTTCCACCACATCTCATAGTTCAGGGTAGTATATGAGACTGATGACATATTCAGGGGGAGGAACTGTGGTGCTTTGTTACTCATGACTGACACCTTTTAGCTCCTAAACATCATTGCAGTTAACAGTAAATACTTCAGACAGTAACCTTTAGTGTATTCATGTACGGTATATCTTAATCTAGGTTTAAAACATTCAAGAAATTATACGATCAATATTTGAATGTGTGAATGTGAAAAATCAGAATGAAAGTGAAGCTTATGTGTAACTTATCTTGTTATCCATCCATCCATTTTCCGATCCGCTTTATCCTCACGAGGGTCGCGTGGCGTGCTGGAGCCTATCCCAGCTGTCTTCAGGCAGCAGGTGGGGTACACCCTGAACCGGTTGCCAGCCAATCGCAGGGCACACACAGACAAACAACCAATCTCTTATCGCTCCAACTGGGGACACGGTTGTGACCAAACTTTTTGGTAAGAGGGCCAGATATGGTGAGGAGAAAATGTGTGAGGGGGGCCAAATATTCAGCTTTCATTTGCTTTCATTTTTCACGCCGTTCGTTGGCAGTCACCTTGTCGTACTTTGCATGTTTCGTCTCGTAGTGACTCTTGATATTGAATTCCTTGAAAACACCCACAGTCTCTTGGCGAACAAGGCAGGCAGTTGTTTTGTAATTCAGTGAGAAAAAAAAATGCCAATTTCCACTTGTTCCAGAAGCAACGGCCCTCTTTGTCAACTTTTTTTTTTTTCTGACACAGTCTCCTTTTTGGAAATGGGCTGTAAAGGGCCACACAAAGGTCATGCAGCAAGGGGTTCACCCTGACACATCAGTATTTTAGTCCAAAGGCTGTGGGCCGGTGGAAATTTGAACACAGACTGCATTTGCAAGCCTGGTTTAGAACATGAGGCCACGTTCGGAAATTAATAAGAGGGCAAGCGCGCTCTGCCGCTCTGAACACACACACACATGTTCAGAGCGTTTTGAATTTCCGCTTCTGTGACTCTAATGTTCATGGTCTTGGTTTTAAAACAAATCAGATTTAAAACTAATCCCACGAAAAAAAATTAAAAGATATTTCTTGACTGGTCCTACTTAGAAGGATGAAAAATAGCAAGAAACCCCACAAAATTGCAAGGTAAAACTGCAGTAGATATAGTTGTGGTCACAAATTAAAATCCTGTATACATCCATCCATCCATTTTCCGAACCGCTTGATCCTCACTAGGGTCGCGGGGGGTGCTGGAGCCTATCCCAGCTCTCTTCGGGCAGTAGGCGGGGGACACCCTGAATCGGTTGCCAGCCAATCGCAGGGCACACAGAGACGAACAACCATCCACGCTCACATTCACACCTAGGGACAACTTAGAGTGTTCAATCAGCCTACCATGCATGTTTTTGGAATGTGGGAGGAAACCGGAGTACCCGGAGAAAACCCACACGGGCACGGGAAGAACATGCAAACTCTACACAGGGAGGCCGGAGCTGGAATTGAACCCAGTACCTCTGCACTGTGAAGCCGACGTGCTAACCACTGGACTACCGGGCCGTCATCCTGTATACAGTGAATCTGCAATACCTGAACCGCAAAGAAGGGAGGGAACACTTCATTCTTTTTCTTATATCACAATACACTCCTCTAAACACCCGAGTCAAAGGTAAAAAAAAAATCCACAAAAAGCCAAATTCACGAAGACTTTATGAATAAATACTGTGAATGAGAGAACTGAGCTCTCATAACATATGCTGATGTGTTACAACACAATATCATGCTTATGGTGGTTCCAACTCTGAAGTTTGGTGAGTTAGAGGTATATTTTTCTGTTGCAATTTAGTTACATTGTAAAATGTACAACCATAGTGGCATTTGACACGGATGTTGTGCTGAGGCCGCACAACAATCAAGTGGTTAGCACCAACCACATCATTCAAAAGATATTTTCTTTTGAAGTGGCAGTACAAAACAAAACAATCTCAAAGCCTTCTCTGTCGCCCCCCCCCCACCCCCACCCTCTGGAACGCTCTACCACAACACATCCGCAACTGTACTGACCTCCAATCCTTCAAATCATCTCTTAAAACTCACCTGTTCCGCAGTGCTTTTAACACCTTTTAATCTCTTTTACCCATTTTTGCTTTGTTTTGTTCATCTAAATGTGTTCTTTTTAAATCATGTATGCTTGGCTTTAAGTGTAAATTTTTATCCTGTGTTTTAAACTCTTGTAAAGTGTCTTTGAGTATGATGAAAAGTGCTTTCAAAATAAATTATTATTACTAATATTATTATTATTATTATTATCTGCCAGAAACTTAAGAGGTTCAGGGTTCCAGCCTTCCTGGATGTACCATATTCGTATGGTGCTTGCGTTGGTTTTCGTGGGGTATTATTTGGGTCAACTGGCATCCACTCACATTCCAAAATCCCAAACTTATGGAATGGTTGGTGTGAATGGTTTTGTCTACAAGTACCCTCCGAATTGACCGTCAACCAGTTCAGGGTGTACATGCACAGAAGGTTGCATTGAATATGTGACTTGTATTTCTGCCTCAACGGCTCAGTTCCAATTTGTCAGAAAAGGTGTGACATCCTTAGGATATCCCAGATTAGTAAATACAAGTCTCACTGTGGAAGAACAGAAATATTAGCCACAGCAATGTCAAAGTAATGGCTTGAGTGGCTCGAACCAGATGAATCTGCCCTCCAGCTCAGAAGCCACTTGCATTGCTTCACAGGATTTTGGATATCCTGTATTCTTTTGAAGTGGCAATACAAAACAAAACAACAACAAAAAATTCAAGACTTAAGGCAATCTGTCCCACATAAGCAGGGCTCTTTAATTAGTTCAGTTTATTTTTTAAAAGAAGTCTTTCACATTGATGACCTCACTAGCTGAGGAAAATCTGACACCGTGAATATCCTTGATATCATGACCATTGCTGTGATGCTTGTCCGTTGTTCTGGATGTTGAAGAAACTAAGTGTAGATGACAGCCGATTTGTGCATAACCTTGGCAAAAGACATGACGAACACTTGCAAATGTAATGAGATCCAATACAAGACCTGCATTAAAACTAATCCCTTTACTACACTCATTTTTGATTGACACTAAATTATGTAAACCCGTAGGCTAGTCCCTTCCAGAACCAATCAGAGCCAGGAGTCAGCCAACTTAGAGCTCAATAAATATAATGAGGTTGGACCTATTATTTAGAGTTGCCATGTGCAATAATCAGTTAGTTTGCCATTTTCAAGAAGCATTGCCAGATACCACCATCAAATGCTCATCCTCTCTGTAAATATGGTAGAGGGATCATCATACTTTGGGACCGCTTTGCCACCTCAGGCCCTGGATGGATTGCTATCAATGACTCAAAGGCAAAAAGTCAATCAACAATTGAATGGCCTCAACTGAAGAAAATATGCCTTCTGGAGTCAAATTCCTTCTCTCAGCCAGAATGAAAAGGCATGACCTCAGAGTGTTGTTCACATGAGACATTACAAAAATGGGGAAAAAGTGATCGAGGACAAATGAAGATATGGTGAAACCAATGTGCTTGTAACAGTGTCAGCCAAAATGTTTATATCAGTGAGATTCTACCGATGTACCGAATGAAGTGTCAGTTGAGCGAATACTAGAAAGTATACACTGCTACAGCGGATTATGATAACCAAACAGCCATGGGGAAAATGTGTGCGTGTCCGGGCGTCCCGTGTGTGTGTGTGTGTGTGTGTGTGTGTGTGTGTGTGTGTGTGTGTGTGTGTGTGTGTGTGTGTGTGAGTGGTGTTGATTTGCAGAAGGCACATTCCTGAGCTGGCCGGGAAGAAAGTGAGAGGCTCCATCAAGGAGAGAGGGCCTGCAAAGCACATTCCCTAAGGTTTGAGAAAGGGACAAGTGAAGAGTAGAGGCCCCCTTTGTCACCAAGGCCTTACTGTTACTAGTGCCTCGGGGGCCTTATGGACGCCTTCGTCAAATCAGCCCATTCTTCCCTCTCCTCCGCCCGCTCTGCCTCATGACATGACCATCCTCCGAGTATGAGTCGAGACAAGGGTGAAGACAAGCCCATCGAGCTTGTATTTGTTTTAGTTTTCTATTTTAGACCATCTTTTGCCCCACATTTTTCTGTCCTTTATTTTTTATTCTCCTCTTCCTATTCTCCGAAACCACTGAAAACTTGGCACAAGACAGGGCCCTATATAATGCAGAGCTACCCCTCTTTAGGTCCAACCCTCCCTTTCTCCTACAGTTACCCCTACCTCTTTTCTGGCCAGATAGCAGCTGTCAAGTAGTCACTATAGGTTTCCTGGGCTGCGCTTGACCTGCGGTGGACTTGGCACCCTCCACATTTTATTCCCTTGAAGGAGTGAAACTAATTGAGTCCAGAGGGCTCTTGGCAGTACACTTCAAGGGGAAAACTTTCTCATAAATGTTGTGAACAATGTGGCAGAAAAAGGCCCAGTGACATTAACAAGGAAAAAGAAGGTGGTTTATCTTTTTCCTCGTTATTCTTGTTTGTTTGCTTGCTTACCTTTTCAACTATTTTAGACAGTTTTTGAAGTGCACATGTGATATTATTATTATTATTATTTTATGATAACATACAGTAATGAAGAAAATTACAATGTCTTCCATTCTCCTCACATTTGATTGTTTTGTTCATTTGTGTATGGTCAAATAATGACTGTTGGCTAAAACAACTCGGATTCAGGTCTCAAATTGTCCTTTTCATGAAAAATGTGTTTATCAACAGCATGTGAAATGAGCCATAAATTAGATTACCGGTAGCAAAGTAATGACAAGGCTATCAGCAAAAGATACTTATCCTGAAATTAAAGTAGCCCTAAAATGACTCCCTTGCGATGTACAATATTCAAGCTGTGACCTTGAGAAGCCATGAAAACAAGGTGGCGATGGATAGCATTACCGGTACTCAGAAACAAGATCTCACTTAGGGGGATGAGGTGGAAATGTACTTGAAACGCGGAAGATTATGTGTCAGTTTGTTGATTTTCAAAATGACTAAATTATATTTGATCTGATGAAACAAATGTTAACATTAAATAAAATTGAATATCTCATTATCTATCCATCTCATGATTCTTTTTTCAAATGTTTACTGCATTATTAGGGTTAGAAGTAGTTTGCAAACCACTTTTTGTCATACATATTAAAAAACGGTGTGGTGACCTGACATTGGAATCTAATTAAGATCTTTTGAAAAATCATCCCTCTCTGGTCACATTTTATGGCTGCAATTCTATTTTTAATGATCCTTTCTAAACTTGTCACAGGCTAACCATAGACTGTAGAGACAGAAGGCGGGACCTCCATAATTATTGGAACCCCTGGATAAGATGTGTTATAAGCCTTAAAATAAATTCCATTTTTATTTCACAAGCATACTGTCACACCTGTGGTGGGGGTTAAAGAGGAGAGTGCAGAGGAGCGGACGCAGGTCACTGGTTGACTGAGAAATTGAAAGAGCAATGGTCGAAGAGCCTCTTTCTGTCTTCTCCCACCTCGTGGAACATAATAGGGAGAAGATTAGGGGTGCTCTTTTGTTATTATTTCGAAAGAAAGAAAAAGAAAGAACACATTTTTACCGGGGTGCAAATAGTTCTATAAGGCAGTGTATATGTAACGGATGCGGATGGCTGAATCACTGCGCCTGCAAAACCACTGCCAAAGTTGTTTTCATCGGGTGGTGAGGTAAGTTGACCACGTCTCTTATATTTTTAATTGAGTGTACATTTCAGAAAATACATCAAGCTGCTAACGTTTAGCATTTGGCAATTTTCCAACATGAACACGCTAGCAGTTTTGGCTATGGTCTGGATGTACATAATGCATATTGTACAAACAACTGCATGTCATGCAGGACATTGAAGTGAGGCTACATTCAAATCCCGCAAGCAGCTTGAACATTATAGACTACCCCTTTTACTTTAAGAATAAAGAAAAATCAAATACAACCTGTACATTCAAAAAGAAAAACTTTTGTGCGTTGTCAATAACAACACGTGTGAAACAAACCATGCATGTGTTGTCATGGCGTCAGGCCCATGCTTTTAAGGATGCTTTCCTCGAGTAATAGAAAATTATCATACTCCTTCATATCATCCTGCTCTTCTGTGGGGGTCCCTGGCTTTTCACTTGCCTTGAGAAAAGAATAAGGAAGCATTAGAACTGGTCGCAATCTCATTTATAAAACATTCTGCTGTCACAGAATGACAAATGATGAAAGAATTATTCTACCGTTACAAAACTCCAACCGTTACTCAGTGACACCGATGCCCAAGATCCACATCTTTGCCCTGATCACTAGCCGGGTTTGCATGGAGCTTTGTACTCCGATGAGAATGAAACCAAATAACCAAACGGAATGAAATGCTCCATATAAACACCTCATTTGGAAGAAATATGCCCAATATGAATAACATTTAATTCAGGAGGTGATCTATTCTTTTTACCAATCTGCACAGAAGTTATGTATATGGTTCAGTCGGGATAGCCAGACTGTGTTCGGTCTGCGCATGCTCTGTGTTGCTGTAAATGCGCCGTGACACACTTAAAAATGGGGGCTTCCAACCAGAGCTGGTACGTAATGGGAGAGGGTTTTTTTTTTCAAACTAGTTGTACTGTAACTTGTTTTTATCATGCCGTTGCTTGTGTAAAAGGATTAAATCTCAGTTTCAGTTCTGCGTTTCACTGAACTCCATCTTGATAAATCACAGAATGCTTGCATCGATCCGCATATGTTAAATGGCTGTAAACAGCTACTCTGATTATTGTAGTGGCACATTTAAACGGCAGATCGGAATGGATCACTTCACATGTAAACAGTTAACCAGATAGCTTCAAACTGAATGACAAAAAAAAAAAAAAAAAAAAAGTCTAAATGGAAACCCGGCAACTATCAATGCCCTCATGTCCTGTCTGTGGTGCCTGAAAAGGTGTTGGTCAGAGACCGGTAAGTCCAGAACTCTGCTAGCAGGCTTATAACCTGCTAAAAGCTCAGGCAGCACATCACCCCTACCGTCATGCATATTCACTAGCTCCAAATCCTGTTCTGGATAGTCTTCACAAACTGTGGCTTTTGACCTCAGATTGAAAAAATGTCATGCTGTCTCCCTAGAAATTTTCACAAGCACTCCTGAAATACCATCTATTCACCAAAGTATGCCTTAGCTAAGAAGATTAGCAACCCCTGAGGCATGCAAACAAACATTCAAGCGTGCATTTCATCTCCATGTACACTTCAGGTGATGACAACAGAGATTGTTCCATATTTTGTGGCATTAAGTAGAGAGACAATTCAAGATCAGAATACCCAATCTTTGTCCAGAAGGGTTTCCAGAATTAGTGAATAGGGAGACACAAGTGCTGTCAAGAATGGCTCCCTGTAATGGGGCACTGGATTTCCATGTTTATGAATTAATCATTTGGTTAGAGAAAAATTCAATACTATATTGACAATTTCAACATCAAAATGGTGCACACTCTTAACAGAGTTAAAAAGCAGCAAAGATTTGCTCAAGATTCTGCCTGTTTCTGTATAAAATACTGTAGGGCAGGGGTCAAACTCATTTTTGTCGCAGGCCATTTCGGAGTTATGGCTTCCCTCGGAGGGTCGGTGCAAAATCTCAACTATATTTATTACCCATGACAATTTGACATTTCGGTACAGATTTCAGCAAGAATCATGAAAGTTGACACACATGATTTGCTCCCGCGGGCCACATAAAATGACACGGGGGGCCGGATTCGGCCCCCGGGCCTTGACTTTTGACCTGTGCTGTAGGGCATAGATAAGCACTGTCAAGCATCAGAATCTCACCTCTTTCTTTTTCTCTTCTGATGCAGGTGTCTGGGTTTCCCACACTTCTTTCCTCTTCAAAAGATCATTTAGCCTCTCCTCCTGCTGATTAATGCATTTCCCCACGTTCAGTCTCTACACACATGCGAGAGAGAGAGAGAGAGAGAGAGAGAGAGAGAGAGAGAGAGAGAGAGAGAGAGATAAATAGTTGGAATATGTGATGTTTACTTTCATTTGCCGTCAAATAAATGACATGCTGTATGCCACACAAATCCATTTGTTCTTCATCAACATAGATTATTTAAAGTAAATCAAAAATGATGAAACAAAGTTAAGTCGGCAGTCAGGAAATTTTGGTTGGGATTCTTTGCTAAAAATAAGTTGGCAAAAGGCAATCGGTCTTACCTCATTCCTGGAAGCAAGATTGAACGCCGATGGGATTTGAAAAACTCGGACGATTCCAAGATCGTCAGCCAAAGTCAGGAAGTGCTGCTTGGCTGGAGTAACATAAAGCCATGCAAAGCAAACATCCATAAACACTTCTTCAATACAACAAAATCTGATCCCACGAGAAAGCAAACAAAGGAATGTTGAATCACCGGCATGTCCACATGAGAAAAAAGGAATAAACTGTGCTCGATTGCAATATTATGGAAACTGTCACACGTACACTGGCGCATACACACATTGGAAACAGGAGCTGTGTCAAAACAATTTGCCAGATAATAACACTCAGTATCAATAATATATAATCAGTATCAGGACCATTCTTATTTAATACCACAACAGGAATTTCATATGAGACCCTAACAATGCAGCAACTTTATTTACTGATAAGATGCATTTCAAAGTCGCTGATAGTGTAGTGGTACACTCGCCTGACTTATGTGCGGGCAGCGTGGGATCGGTTTCCACTCAGTGACGGTGCGACTGTGGGTGTGTATGGATGTTTGTCTGCATATGTGCCCTGTGACTGACTGGTGGTTCAGGGGTTATTCCGCCTTTCGCCCAGAGTCAGCAGGGATAGGCTGCAGCAATTCCCGCGACCCTCTTCAGGATAAGCGGTGTTGAAAATGGATGTATGGATGGATTTCATGATTGCAATGGTGTGAAACTGAGCGAAATCATACGAAAGAATGTCGACATTGTGACTGGAGTTTTTGTATGGCAAGCGTTGTGATTTCACACAAATACTCACAGGAGGTGGTCCATGGTTTCATGCAGGTTATCTTGCCATTGGTCATGTGCTCTTGCACGTGGATGGCTTCTCCTGACTTTTGCAGAATATTCCATACCTCAACTTTTCCATCCCCTTTCCCGACAAAGAAAATTGCCGGTCGGGTCAAAGACCAGCATGCTGAAGTATAAAGCCCGTCCGAGCTCGGGAACAAGAAAATGGGTCCGTCCTGGAAGTCGGTTTGTCAGAACTCAAAAACAGCAACCAAGACAATGAAATGAATTCATAGATGCCTTTGTTTGGTCAAACAGCTATTTACCAGCACGCCTTCTTTCCAAATGGCAATATTGCAGCTTCCAAATAGTGACGTTCCAGTCAAGACAATGTCTTTAAAAAAGGGTGAGCGTTCTAGTGTGTTGACCAAGCATGGGTGGATTCTGAAAAGATGAAGGGGCTTGGGACCTTGGGACAGATGAGAACAGTCATCTTTGACATGGTTCAAATTAAATGTGAAATAATGGCTCTTGTACTTTGCAGTTGAAAATTTTGCACATAGAATCTATAAGGTAACTCACTAAGTAGTTGATCAAGGTCGTTTTTTTCCATTTTCCAGTCAGTGTAAACAATCTCCCCATCCTAGCAAAAAAGCATTGTGTACACAGAGACACTCGTCAAGTATGATCAAATCGTTTAGTCAGTAGCACAAAGCCTGGCAATCATAATGACACTGCCTATTTGTCATCCTTCATGAACAAGCAACTCGCTTGTTGATCACACACATGCAGGAAGACGTCAAGGGAGAAAGGAGCGTGTACAACAGTGCTGCACCTCTTGAGTTGGAGGGCTGGAGGGCAGTGCCTTCCTTAACTGCACCTTGACAGTAGCCAGGAAGGAGACAAGTATCTGTCCAATAACTAGTTGCCATCTTTATATTTGTCCACAGCAGGAAATGAAAAAAAATGAAAAAAACAACTCCACAATGCATTCAATTAGCATTTATCCACATTGAAGTCTGTCGTATAGCGTAATCTAATTTGGAGGCAGGGTAATTGAATTTCCTTTCTGTGCATTTTGCCGTTGAACTATAATCCTGTTTTTGGCGGAGAAACATAAAAACTCACAAGTGAAAGAAGAATCACTTCGATGTTGGGGTGTTTTCGCCAATCTGTGTGTCACGACATTCACACAATTGATTAGTTTCGAGTATAAATCATATTCTTTAATGTAACGTAAAGGCCAATGTCTGCATGGTCTAACTACTGTGTGGCAGAAAATGATTTCAAGTGCTGATCAAAGAACATGAATGCGATCGGTATGCTGAGGATGAAGATGACTGCAAGAATATTTACCTGTGTTCCAATATAAATCTTCGTATTTACGTCTGGCAGAGGTGTTAGTCCTTTGATTGAGGGTATTTCGAGCTTACTGTAGTCTGGAGTTACCGGTGAGCCATCACCACCACTTTCTTGAGCATCACAAATGTTAGAAATAAAACAAATGGACAGCAAGTGAGTGATTTTGTCCTCATATTGATGTTGATTTGACATCAGATGCCCACTGGTGTGGATTTTATTTCATACAATCAATCAACCAATCATACCTTGGTTAACTGTATCAAGCACCTTCTTAAAAAGTAACACGCCTCAATAATAAAAACTTCACTTTTACTCTCACCTGTGACTGTGGCATTGCTGTTATTCGTATTACTGGCGAAGGGGTAAAGGCTGAATCTTATTGGGGCGTAATCACCGTTCCGCTCCATGTTTACCAAGGGAACCTAATACATGAAAGAAAATGTGCGCTTGACCAAGATGATCTTTAAAAATAAATCACCCTCAATCCTCAATCGAATTATGGATCGTCAACAATAGGCAGGGACAACATTACTTCTGGTCTCTTTTAAAGTGTATAGATGATACATCCTCTCTTCTGTTCAGTTCAGCAAGTCGTAAAGAATTAATAGGATACTTAGGGAACAGTGTACACTAAATACAAAAAGCACAATTTTTATTTTCCATTTCCCCCTACACTCCTCGTGATCGACTTGGGACCAGTCCGTGGGCTACCGGTCGATTGTGATGGTTGGGCACCCCTGTTGGAAAGTAACATACATTAAATCATTGCATCCTGCTATACCGTGATGAAGGGTTTCCACATTTTCTCCAAGTGTTTGAAAGGGTTGTTGTCACTGTAATTTGCCATCTGATTCTCCGAATCATTCTGTTTCTTGTCTGGCATGGTCTGGCGCGCTTGTTTTGGCACTCGGATATCCCAGAACATCAAAGAGCTTTGAAATGAAAAATTATTCTCATCAGAACTGCTACGAATTGAAACGTATTGTGAAGGCACCACATTGTTAGAGTCTCAAGTTGTCAGTGACAGTAAGTATATGAAATATAAATGAATCATTTGTGTGAAATAAACAAGGTGAAAAAAGCCACTCCAAAATCCGTTATTTCATTCTACTCCCATCTCCACAAAAATCTCTTATGGTCAATGTAAAGGTAATGTAGCAAAGTTTGAACAAGAAGTTCGTACAACAGTATGTGGCATTGACATTAGTGAGACACACTTTCAAGTCAATGATCGAATATTGCCATGGCAATTGGCAAAGATGATCATCTTCTGACTACAAGCGAGCATTACATGCAACAGCTTCAATTATATACTTTTTTTTCTCGTCCCTCAAATGACTTACCCATCGGGGGAGCAGGTCATAAGTTGAACAGAAATATTGGATTTGTTCTCCACTGGAATGCCCTGAGCAGTTACCTAATCAGAGGTCAAGGAGAGTTACAAATTCACCAAATATCTATCAAGCTGAAGACTTAATGATGGTACCAAGCAAGGAAGGACACACGGAAGATATATTCTAAATGTTCCTGGTGACCGCTTGATGGTGATTAATGATTAATTTTCTGATTTTTTTTTTTTTTTGTTACTAATCCCAATACGTAGGAAGATTACGAGAGAATAACTTGATCATACTATATATAAGTTTAGACTCACTGGGCATGCCAGCAACTATGATCTTGTTTGATGGCACTCATTCCAATACCAATGGGTGCAGCATGCAAAACCAGGTTTTATTTGAACAAGGCTGTGGTGTTACGATATTTTGACAGCCTCAATTTTGTCGGGTAGTTCAAGTGTCAAAATCAAGTAACATACCCGAAAAAGAACCTCAAAAGCTACTTTTCCCACCAAACCAATTTGGCTAAGTCATATACACAGTAGGGCTGCTACAAACCATTATTTTGCCAGTCGACTAGTCACAAATAGCAGTTGCGATTAGTGGGTAAATGTGATCATACCCTCTATGTTAATGGCAGCATGTGACACCACCAAGCTGCAGCTCTTATACGTCAATAGATATTATATTACATCATTTGCTTACAGCTTGAATTCTTTCAGACATGTGCAAATTAACCCTTTCAGGGACAGCGGTTACTATAGTGGATAGCTTATGTTTTCAGGTTACAGAGTGCCTGAAAGGGTTACAGACAAAGACAATGAATGAAAAATGAAGACAATTAAGATGATATGTTTAACGTTGGTTAAACTTTGCAGTTTGTACAAGCATTCATGACATGTTTATAAACGATGGCGCAACTTAGGGAGATATTTCACTTAGTAAATGTTCTATGTCCTGTGTTCTGTGAGATGTCTAGAATAAAATTGTTCACGTCATTATTTTTCATGTACAATGAACACCTTTCAAAACACGTTTTGCCACGTGCTATTGACTGAAAATGACATCACATGGGCTCATCTAACAACCGATCAGGGATCAGGTGACGGTACCAAGCTGGGGTCCCACAATTTTGTCCAGTGTATTTTGTCCAGAGTGTATTTTTAAACAGACAATCTTCACCAAATTGCTTGTTTTCCAATATGCAAGCAGATTAAAGGACAGGTGTTACAGTGAGTAAAGGGGAAGTTGGTATTTTGATAAAGCTTCAGGTTACAAAATGTTTTATTGCATTTTATTGCGGCCCAGTCTTGTCGTCCAACAGTTTAAAGAAATGTAACCTGGCCTGTCCATTGTAATCGCAGGCTCACGTCCATCCAGTTCTGTCCATGGTGACTCCAAATATGATTACCATGGCAACCAGGAACATAAAGTAAACTTAGCAAAGTGACCCATACCTCAAATGTCTGAGGCAGCCAGTGGACGTCTGTAATTGGTGCCTTGTGGCTGTTCTCCACTCCAGACATTGCACTGTAGCGCACAAGTGGCGCTTTAGTGTGTTTCTTGTCCTCAAGGCCCTGTCAATGGATTGAGGTGTGGGGGAACAGGAGTGAAATGAATTGCGTATTAATCAAAGCGAGAGTACTACAATCCATCAAATTTACTTTTTTACACTGACGTTTAGCATTTGACCTTGATCATCGTGAGTGTACAGCGCCATCCAGCTAAGTCACGTGAACAGACGTTGCATATCACATGGTGGTAAAAGGGAAATACAGTTCATCCATATCAAAGGATTTTATTCATTTGTCTGACAAGCAGACCACAGGTGCCTGTAGCTTCCACAAAGCCTCAATAGAGAAGTAAAGCCTTGTTTACACCACAAATAAAAGGGAAGGCAGGGATCTGGTTTGCTTGTGTGTTATCTTCAGGGACAAACTGTGGTGGTAGGTGAGGGCGGAGGGGTTTACGTGACAGCTGGAGGGTGATAGCTGATGCTGTTGGCTCTGGGAAATGAAGAGCAAATGGGTAGAAAGAGAATGGAGGTAGAGGGAGGGAGTTAGGGAAAGCAAAAAACAAGAAGCAGGGAGAGGGATGGAGACAGCTGGCCAACTGGAGGGACAATAAAAGCGCACAAAGCAAACGTGGGCAGATGTGACTCTTTAAATAAAGCTGCCTAGTCAATGGTGACAGGATATTTGTCTGTTTAAGGATTCGGATATTAAGAGATAGATGATATGCAGTATTTAATGGACTGTCTCGATTTATTATTCTATGGGAGACACCTTGCCTTTTTGCCTGTCTTGACTTTACAGTATGTCGCAATAGAGAACGGTGATCATTAGAGACACGAACTAACACTTACCAGCATGTCATTTTTGACAGATTCATGTCGATGATGACCATGTTGGGCTGGGTGTAAATGCGTGACATGAGCGGATATTTCCCACAACACGACCTAAGGCACACAGGTTGCCATGTCTGTTATTGGTGATCCCCATGTTTGAGAAGCAGAAATCGACAAAAACAGCGGACAGAAAAGTGTCCCAAGGCCAAAAGCAGCAGGGTCGGGCAAGCTGAGACACAAAGTAGAGTCAAAGTCAGCACCTGGCCGTTCACGCAGCCGCCAACAATAATATTTGGATCAGAGGGGCAGAATTCAAAGGCAAGAATGTCATCTGGGCACTCCAGCAGTATCTGCAAAACACACACACACACACACACACACACACACACACACACACACACACACACACACACACACACTCCATCAGCCCAAAAATAATATAGTCCAAATGAAATTTTTGTGTTCAGTACGAGCAAAAATTCCACATGCATATCTGTGGAATTTTTGATTTTATTATTCTTAATTTTTAATCCACAAAACCAAGTGCGTAAACGAGTTTCTACATTGGATGAGGCCCAGAGTGGCAATACAAAGCAGCTATTATTAAACATCGAGCGTTTTGGAAAATGTGTTAAAATACACCACTGTTATTAATAGCTGCTGAACTGAACAACAGAACGACTTCTTTGTCCACACTTTAAACGGTTACCAGAATATTGTGCTAATACGATACACAGAAGATGAGATGGATAAGAGAAGGCATGCATCATCGAGAGGAATGATGTTGCACGGTATCACCACCAGTTATTGATCAAAGTGTCTGCGTTTAATCAATACTCTCACATTTCACACAAGAAAGTAATGATTTTTTTTTCCACATTAGATCTTATTTGATATCATCCTCATATTATTTACTTTTTTCTGTTTTCTATAGGGCCTATAGTATAGGCTAATAAATTTCAGTACCAAAAAAAAAAAAAAAAACATTAGTCAATATTAGTGCTAATGATGGAAATCTGCGGATATATTTGAATAATTTGAACTACAAAGGTCCAATACTTCTCATGTGAGAAATTTACATTTACTGTATTTTCCGCAGTATAAGGCGCACCTAAAAACATTCAGTTTTCTCGAAAGCCGACAGTGTGCCTTATAATGCTTATATATGGATCAATATTCTGATTTCTTGGACGAAATATTTCAAATGTTCTGCAAAGAGCTGTGTTACAGCTGCAGCGGTTGTGAAAGCGCATTATGAATAAAGCTGTATTGTATTGTATTCTCTTTATCGTAGCTCCATCTAGTGGATCCATAACGCAACCACAGCCACTAATGTAGCTTCTATTCTATGCGCCTTAAAATGCAATGCGCCTTATATATGAAAACTGTTTTAAAATAGCCCATTTATTGATGGTGCACCTCATACTCCGAAGCACCTTATTGTGCGTAAAATACAGTAATTTATGCTTTCGGACAATTGGTCTGGGTGTCAGGATAGATAGAGAAAACACAGCACTAACAACTGTCAACAGCATGCGCATTCAACACTCAGTTTTGCGTACCTTGGCATGAGTGGGGTCAGAGAAGGTGTAAAAAACGATGAGTGGCCCAGTAGATCTGACCAACTGCTGTGTCTTCTTTTCTGTCATTGCCACAGCCATCACACCTTGAAAAGCAATAAGATAATAAAATGTATCCAAATAAAGCTGAGACAAAGAAAAATGTGTCACTAGCTCTGTCATTAAAGAAACTGGGACAACTGTACCTTTGATCAGATAGACAACCAGAGCATCTATTCTGTTTAATGTACTAGTAGTGACTGTCCATATGGATACCTCACATCAGTACAAAACCTTGTAAGAGTGTATGTGTACCAGTACTATTTTGGGAAGACCGCCATTTGTAAACATTTTGAAAACTGTATGAGGAAAAAAAAAATAGCTGCCTCGAATGAGCTTTACTCTGAATGGTGGGATGCCAGTGCAGGCAGATGATCTCCTTGTCCTGAGAGTAATTTGGGTCAGAAAAAGCCTGATTCAGCATCAAAACATCCGACACCTTCCCAGACCAGTCAATGTCCTCAGTGTTTGTCCCCAAAGCCATCCAGTCATCTTTGAACACGTTCATAATCTCTTCCTGCTGAAGGGCATGCAGAACCCTACAAAAAGGAAGTTGTTTTTAGCAGCTTTGTGGTCCACCAACAAAGAGTGAGCATCTTCGAAAACATTATAATGTCCTGTAACCTTATGAAAGCTTTAATGAATATAGTCGCAGAGAACATTTTAGGGACTCCCACGAGTCATTGGCAAAGTCAAGATAAAATGGTATTATCCTAAAAAAAAACAAAATGTAAAATCCTGTTTTACCTGTTTGTCACTGCATCAAAAAAATCACTTAGGCTTGGTTGAGGGCTCTCCTTCTCATTTTTGCTCAATTCTCCCGGCGTGTATTGTGTACAGTTATTCCTCATATACTTCCTGTAATGTACATCGAAGACATTGTTCAATATGTGTATTCAAAGAGCATAGGGTGTGTAATTTGGCTAAAATATATCTAGTGCACATTCACATGTGAATTTCAGATGAAAGACTGCATAAAAATATTCAGCTGAAGTATGGTACAAATAAAACTAGTGATACGCTGGCTTACTATAGTGGTACGTGAGAATTGCTGAATTAAATGTTGAAACTGCGCATAATGTTAGTCATGTCAAACTTTTTTTTAAGTACAGCGCATTTGTGAAGTTCAGTTCAGTTGGACTTATCTTTTATGTGCAATACATAAAATCCATTTTACTGGATTGGGTACATTCAAGTGAGCCCTGTCTTTCATTGTAGACCATGTCCACTTTCTGAATCAAGCAGTGTGTGTGGTCCTTGACTGACATTGTGCAACGTGCAGCAGCTCTAAAGAGGAATGTGTGGCTATAAATTGAAAGATGGTGCTTGCTATCATCTATTTGACTGGAAGGTGCGTCTTGCTCACAAAATTTTTGTACCACAAGCTTCACTGTTTCATCCATTGGTGTATAAGAAATTGTGACTGTGGTTAAAAACTGTTGTAAAACACAATATATGTGTGCTGTACATTCTGCATTTTTATGACTTGGTGGTGGTCCGCTGTCTTGCAAATGGGCGTTTGCAGTGGAGTTAATTGGCCTCGAAAAAGTGGAATGGAAAAGCGGCCGGGTGGCACGGTGAGGGTGTACCCCACCTACTGCCCGAAGACAGTTAGGATAGGCTCCAGCATGCCCGTGAACCTTGTTAGGACACACAGATTAGAAATCGGATGGATGGGTGGATGGAAAAGCGACCGTCGGGGGCGGAGTCAGATTTGCACCGACTGAGCTAGACAAGATCTGGGTGGACCACCTACTCTGAGGCAAACATTTTTCAAGTGGTAATTTGTGTCAAAAGTAGAACGACGAGAGAAGACTGCAGGGATCTAAGTTATGCATGTCCTCATTCGCTGACGCATTCGTACCACAGTGTCTGGGCGCTGCTGCTCTGGACAATGGGAATAGCCTGCACCCCGCAATCTCTCTGTAACAGCTTGATGTTGAATCGCCTGTCTTGGTAGGACACACACTCCAGGATGCCATCTTTAACATCTGTAACATTGCGGTCCGAAAGAGAGACCGGTATCCCAAAATTCCTCCGAGCTCTGGAGAACTTGTACAATAACTTATGAGGGAGACAAAATGGAGGAGACCCGAATGAATCAAAAAGCTTCAATTGTTTAACGTGTTTTGAAGTACCTTTCCTCTTGTCTCTTTGACAGATTCTTCATCAATTTCTTTTTCACTGCCGAGTGATATCCATTCCTTGGGTTCTGGAGTTTTGATTTCATCCTCGAAATCTTCTTCAGGCTCAGATTCAGGAGGCTGCAGAACAAACACAAAACAAGACATACAGTGTCTTGGGAAATTATTCGACCCATTGAAACATTTTGACATTTTGCCACATTTCCGGCTTCAAACCTAAAGTCACAAAATTAGATTTTTTTGTTAGGAATCAACACCAAGTGGGACACAAACGTGAAGTGGAATGAAATTCATTCAATATTTGTGATTTTTTTTTTTTTTAGAAATAAAAACTGAAAAGTGGAGTGTGCAAAATTAGTCAGCCCCCCTCGGTTAATGCTTTGAAAAAAATCCTTTGCTGCGATTACAGCTACAAGTCTTTTGTGATATCGAATCATTTCTGCACATCTAGAGACTGAAATGTGTGCCCATTCTTGCTTGCAAAACAGCTCCAGCTCAGGTAGATAAGATGGAGAGCCTTTGTGCACAGCAATTTTCAGATCTTTCCATAGATTCTCAATTGGATTCAGGTCTGGACTTTGACTTGGCCAATCTAACACCTGGATGTGTTTCGTTTTGACCCATTCGTTTCGAATCATTGTCTTGTTGGAAGGCAACTTCCAATTCACTCGAACCATCTTTCTTGTTCCTGCAGAAGAAAAGCGGCCCCAGAACCTGATGCTGCCCCCACCATGTTAGACAGTGGGGATGGTGTGTTCAGGGTGATCTACAATGTTAATTTTGTTCCAAATGTCACAATTTGCATTCAGCCCAAAAATGGTCGCATTTGACCAGAGCACCGTTTTCCCCATTTTTGTTGTCTCCCCCAGGTGGCTTGTCAAGCTTCAGATGAGATTTTTTTTAATGGTTGTCTTTGTGAAATAGAATTCTTGCCACTGTTACATAAAGGCCAAATGTGTGCGGTGCGTGGCTAATAGTTGTCCTTTGGATAGATTCCCCCACCTCAGCTGTGGATCTCTGTCGTTCAACTAGATCAGTGTTTCTTAACCTTGTTAGTGGTACCGAACCCTATCAGTTCAGATGCACGTTCACTGAACCCTTCATTAGTGAAAAATAAAAATGTGATTTTTTTACAAATTCAAGACAAAAAACACATTTATTAAAAACAGAAAAAATAAAATTACATGGCATAAGTATAGGTTTTTTAAATTCTATGATGTACTATCACGACAGTCACACGGTGATGACTGACTGAACTAAATTTCCCGCAGCACTGATTGGACAAGCAATGTAGTGTGATCATCTGCAACCAGCGATGGACAAGCGGGCATGTCATAACTAATGGAAATATTGAGTTGGGTATGTATTAACCTCCATGGCAGAGGCTCCGTCGAACCCCCGAGACCAAGACCCTGGGGTTCGATCGAACCCAGGTTAAGAACCACTGATCGAGAGTTATAATGGGCATCTTGGCTGCACCTCTGGTCAGTGCTCTCTCAATGCAGTGGTCTGATACAGTCTCCATTTCAATATGTTTGATCAATCAGTGCTCGGCGAGATGTTTAAAGCTTGTGAAAGCTTTTCATATCGTAATCCCGCTTCAAACTTCTCCACAACCTTATCCCGGACATGCCTGGTGTGTTCTTTGGTCTTCGTGATGCTGTTTGCTCCTCAGTATTCTTTTAACGGACTTCTGAGACCATCACAGAGCAGGTGATTTTATAATGAGACTAGATTACATACAGATGGACTATATTTATCATCATCGGTCAATTAGGTCAACATTGGATCGTTCCTAAATCATCAGGGAACTTGGTGGGAAAGGTGCCGAATCATATCGCGTGTCTCACGTTTCAGATTTTTATTTCTGAAAAAAAGGTTTTCAATGAATTTCATTCCCTTCACGATCATGTCCCGCTGGGTGTCGTTTCTTCACAAAAACAAATAATCTAATTTTAGATCGATGTTTGAAGACTGAAATGTGACAACAGTTCAAAAAATTCAAGGGAGCTGAATACTTTTATCCTCTCTGTAGTAAAATGGAAAAAACAAATAGCGACACTGAGTCAATGTCTAAGAATATGCCACTTATTAATACACTGCAGCATAAAATAAAACAATACAACAACAACAAAAATTATCAGACAAATTTGAACTTAGCAGCAAAGAGTCTACGGTACTTACATTGAGGATTCTTTCCTTTGCTTCTGGTGTCACAACCAGATAGAACAATTGGCCATAGGTGAAGTCCCGATCATAGACGAGCAAAAGCTCACTCTCTGGATACTCCTGTAAACGGATATGTAATGTACAGTTTATACCATAACAGAAGTTCCACCACATTATACAAACAAAAGACAATGGTGCAAAATTTTGGTGTCGAGTTTGTATGTTCGCCTGATGCTTGCATGGGTCAATCACATCCGAAGTCATGGAACATACTAAGTTGCCCGTAGTTGTGAATGTCATTGTAGTTGGTTGGTTGTCTTGTGTGCTCTGCAGTTGACGGGCAACCAGTCCAGGGTGTCTCTCACCCAAAGCCAGCAGGGATCAGTTCCAGCTTACAATGAGTTATAGCATTGGTTCCCAACCTTTTTGGTCTTGTGTACCCCTGAACCTTTCTGTCATATATCATCCATACCCTGCGTCACTCATACGTGTTGGTGTCTCTCCAAAAGTAGAATGCCACACATCTGATTATTAAATGAAACTCATTTCATTCCTTAATTTGAACATTTAATTCTTTGGCATTATCTATTTTGCAATGCACATAAATCAAGAAAAAAATCCTCCTGCCTATGTTTATATTCAACTCTTCGCCACAAAAAAGTATTGCTTCTTTGAATGAGTCCTCTTTAAACTTAAATGATCAGGAACAGACAGTTAAGAATAATCATCAATCATAATAATGTAGCAGTTTTACTTTCATCAAGAATCTGGCTTTGAGTCAGTTGATCTGACACACTGCTGTTGTGGTTTTTGTGTGGCTGTGCCACAGTTTATTGATCTTCGAAACACATTATAAAGTGTTGTAGCCCCTGCAGTATGTTCATATGTGTACCTCTGGTTGGGAAACACAGAGTTAAAGCAATGTAGAAAATGGTTGAGACGGTCATTAAATCTGGATTCAAGCAGTGAGTGCGGTCCATGGAATTTCACTGATTGCTTAAAGCAGGTGTCAAAGATGTATCAAATCTTTTTTGATGCTATTCTTTTTCAATTATAAATTTTGTAATAATATTTTGGAGAAAAACAGTTTAGGTCAAAGGTCAGCACTGTAGCATGTGACCAAAGGATAGTGTTCGTGGATAAAATCTAGTGGGAGAAACGATGAGCAGATTTACAAACAAAAAATGTGAGCAAATTTGCAACGGTGTATGTCAAATTGGTCGCCCTTTGCATTAATCAGGACCCAAGATTTAGCTCTCAAGTTTCAAAAAGTTGGTGAACCCTGATTAAACACTTTCAATCAGCCTGTAATCTGATAATATGATGAACTGTCCACTGTAGTAACTGCTGTCCCTGAAAGGGTTAATACAGTCCAATTTGAAACATTTAGGATAAAATGGACATTTGTGGTGATAGTAGTAATTCAGCCATGCAGACACTTCATTTATTACATGCGACAGTAATGTCATCTGTAGTAGACGTCGCCATTAAATAAGAAGCTTGAGGAGCGTTGCCTGATATTCCACAAATTATTCCTACCTCTATTCACCTCGCTGCTTTGGCAGTATGAGCTGCATTTGTTTTTGTAATGTGAACGAGTAAAATAAAAAGATTAGATTGAACAAAAAACTTGAGGTGAGCATCACGCCCTGCAGTGTCAACTAAGCCTAACTTGACACATCCCAAGTTACCCATGCATAATCAAAGAGAAATGTGGGTTTTTTTTTTTGCCACAGCTCTTAAAAGGCTGTACATGATCCCAGTGTCTTCTGGCTTTTGTCCGAGTGATCCATAGGACAATGTAAAGATAAACCTCACCAGAATAATCTGCTTCACAGGGCTGAAATCAGACACTGCAGCTTTTGCCTTCATGTCCTCTAAGATGTCATCTTTTTTCAGCAGCTTGTAGGGGTTCTCCCCTGTGACGTCCTCATCGGCAATGCAACCAAAGTGCTCCTGAGTAGCAGAAGTCAGGACCATGGGGATGATGTCCGCTGGGTGACCTTGGAGAAAGTTCAGTCATAATCTTTAAAATGTTTGAAATGATGAATGTTATGTCAGACTATCTATAGCTAGTTTGCTTATTTTCCTGGTTGCTATGCTGGGATAAAAAGCCAGAGTCCTAATAAAGATACCAGTGTAGCGCCTACAGACTACGACAACATTGCAGAGAGCCTACTTTTCTGATCAAACATAAGGGTGCTATTGCAATGACTGAGGGTGAAAAAAAAATCTTTATTAGTCTGTGTTCTGTTTTCCGGCCCTCTAACAGTAAAAGTAGTCTATTTCTCTTCTAATGTGTAAATGTCTGCAGTGAGCGAAAATTTTAACCTCATAAGTTTTTTGTAATAGATAATCCGTGTCTCGAAGCATGCTTAGCCCAGAACTATCTACAGTAAACATGTATAATGACAGTTTTGTATAATGACTGCCTGTGGCCGCTCCCTTCAAAGGCTCCCCACAAGGTTGCAGAAAGGATGCAGGGAATGCTTGGAGTACAGCTTAAGTAAACCCACTTCCCAGCTGGGTGTGTCGACCTTCCCAATAAACTCATTCAGACTTCACACCAAATCCTTGGGAGGGGAAATTCACACCTGTCATCTAATACGGTCAAGTGTCAGCGATGGTGATTGCATCAAAAGAAAATATTTGCCTGACAGATTAAGAGTGTGTGATGTGTAATGTGCCAGAACCCAGAAGAATGCAACTTGATTGCATGTGTGTGTATTCCATATGGAACATTCTCATTTCTTAGGCCCCTTTCATCTTGTGTAATGCTAGTAATGGACTGATATTCCCTAACTTAGACCTACAACTTCACCACAGATCATGAAAATGTTGGGTCTGTTTTTGATTTTACTAATATTTTCACCACTATGGCCTACCCCAAGGTGTCAGTCAACTTGTTTGAACTTGCTTATTTTGGCCAATTGAAGGACTCATATTGAGATCTGCAGAAAGTGGGCTGGGGTTCATTTCGCTTCTTTGTTGACCCGAAAAAACATTATTTTCAATTTAGTGAAGGTACAAGGCACAATGACCGACACTAAATACAGAGTTGGTGACTTGTATTTGACCGAAAGCATGTTGTAAATTAGATAGACAATGACAATAGATCCACAGGTGAGAACGAAGCAAGCCCAAGGCTATGCAACAAAATTCCACAGATTACATCACAGGAATGCTTAACATTGTTCCATTGTCTTTTAAAGAAAGAAGAAAAAAGCGTTTAAGGTGTGTATTTATTTCAGAGTTGGGCAACTTAATTTTGTCAAATGAATGTATTGTATCAACATAAAAGATACTGTACTGTATTTTGGAGATTTCTATGCTTCCAACTTTGTGGCTGCTCAAGTCCACCGCTCCCTATATGCAAGCAGGTGCTTAAATTTCACGATGTGGCAAGTGAAAAAAAATATATACCGGTTGTACACTTTGACTCTAAAAACAATGCTTATTATAAATATTGAAACTTGAGCTAAACATTGGGTGGGCAGGTGGTTGACCGATTAGCATGTCCACCTTACAGTGCAGAAGCGCAGCGTTCGATTCCAGCTCTGGCATTCGTGTGTGGAGTTAGAATGTTCTCCGTGGGTTTTCTCCAGGTACTGCGGTTTCCTTCCTCATTCCAAAAACATACATTTTGTGTCCAACCAGTACACAAAATCTAGAGCCCCATGGTCAAATGTACATCGGCACACCACAACTTGACAAATTAATATAATTATTGCATGAAAAATGTCCTGCACCTGACATTGAACGATTGTGGCACATCATTGTTCATATATTCGTTGAAAGTTTTGGGTCCATGAAAAATAGTGTGGGGTAGTTGGGGCACTATCTGACTTTACAGCTTACAAGTAGGGAAGGGGTAGCAACGGCCCTGTGGATACTGAGGCATTCTAAGTATGTTTTTTCTTTTTCAATGTATTTTGAAAATGTTTCAGTTTGATCAAGATTTACATTTGCATTTTATTACAGCTCAGCTCTCATCACCGTTAGCAGTCATTACGTTTTATTATATTGCATGTGATTATGTTACACCCACTTGGACCATTTTCTGCACTGCTGTTTGAGCTTGTCTGTGATGGCATTCTTGCTCATGTGATCCCTCCACTGATGGAGATGGCAAATCAATTCCAACTCTGTAAACAAATAACAAAAATAAAATCAGTGTAGTAATATTCCAGGAAAAGCTTTACAGAAGAGTTAAATAAATAAATAAATAACTGGTTAGTAGTACAGTAGTAGTAATGTTGTTGAATTTAGTTTTGCATCCCCACACAGTCGGTACCTGGGAGATGAGTAATTTTGTTATCATTTAGCGACACCTTGTGGTAGAGATAGAATGTGGCGCAGTACCGTATCTTTGACATCCAGGTACTTCCATGAAAAAGTAAAAATAATAATACAAACGCCTCCAATAGCAAAGTGCTTGATCTTAATAAAATACATGAAGTGGCGACGTCATACCAACTTCCATAGACACACAAGATACAGAACCATTTTAGTAATGTTACATAAGCAGATAACTACGAATGGTTTGTCTGCTTAACAAATGTTTAACATGTGGCTATTTGGTAGCGATATCACTGACGTGAAAGTGAATGTATTTAGCAGCAATATAAAAAGGAGTCATCTCAATTTCCTTACCCTATTTGACAGCCTCGCCTTTTGCTTTGAAATGGAACTGTTTGGTTGCCATTAACAACGAGAGGGCGTTTCCAAATTGACTGACGGCTTTAAGAGCCAATCAGCGTCTCTTAACAAAAAATGACGCAAGCAACGTCTTTTTGAGCATAATCCGAAACCTTCGCAGGTTAGAGCTGTCTGACTGCCATCACACAAGAAAGTACAGTAATCAGGTCAGTGGCGAACCTTAGATAAAGTGTACATTTGGATATTATACATGTTATATATGTGGTGATATGCATGTGGTGGAAAACTGGAATTTAATTTAATTTAATGTTATATCAATTAAAATAAATTGAGTTAAATTCACATTCAGAAGCATTTATTCTACTGTTTATCCAGTGAGAAACCTATAGCATAATATTGGGGGGAAAGACAAGGAAAACATTTTTGAAAGAATTTGTTTGGTCAGACTGCGCAATGTATGATGACAATTGTGATTATTTGCTAATATAAACAAAATTATAGACATAAGTAACTACAGTAACTTGAAAGTTAGAAATGAACAACTCCATGATATTTCACGATACACAGTACAGTACTACTGCATATCTTTTCATTTATGCAGGAGCCCGCTGATTTGTATGACGTACACGAGAGACTCACACTGTCTGGGCTGATCATCGGGATCATTCAATGGAAGCGGACAATGTGGAGTTTCTCAGAAGGAAAATCAAATATTACTTCATGAACCCTTGTGAAAAGTACCATGCTCGTGGAAGGAAACCATGGAAACTTATTCTGCAGATCATCAAAATTGCCATTATCACGGTCCAAGTATGTATGATGTACACATCATTTTGTTATATCTGCATTCTGATCAGCGCTTATTTTTTTTTTTTTTTATCCTCTTAGTTGGTGTCGTTTGGGCTGAGCAACCAGATGGTTGTAACTTTTAAGGAAGAAAACCTGATGACATTTCAGCACCTCTTCTTGAAGGATTATGTTGACGGGACCATTGAAACATACGCCATTTATAGACAAGAAGATGTTTATGATCACATCAAATATGTAATCGAACAGGCAAGTGAATGTTAACATTTTTAATCCCCTTTATTAATCTATATCATTTTATTTCGTGGAATCTATGTCTTCTTTCTTTCTTTTCTTGCATGTATTTCTTTCTTTGAGAGATTATTGCAGCTCATTTTGTGTGAATGTAAATCATTCACGGACCTCCATTATACTGCTTGCTTATGTTGTTAAAGTTACGATGTGTTTGTGAACTTTGGACACACTGATTCATGTGGTCATCTAGCATTACTTTAGTGCCGCTTGTTTCAGATTGTAACATGACTTTAAATGTTTTTTTTCCAGTACGGACGTCTGCACAACACCACAGTCGGAAACCATGAATATGAGAAAACTGGCTCTGTCTACACACCCTTGTCACTGTGTCAGGAGTTCTATAGGAATGGCACCATTTACCCTGGCAACGACACTTTCGAAATTGATGCTCATGTGGAAAGTGGTAGGGGGGGGATTGTTTTCAGATTACATATTAATGTCGAATGCAAACAATTCACATGACACCAAAAGTGATTATGATTTATGGCTTGTGTCACACAGATTGCATTGACATCTATCCAATGACTCAGTCGTCATCACAAGACATGCTCCCGCATTTTGAGTTGCACTTTAAAAGGTGTGTTAGACTTCACATTGCACTGCTGCATCATTTGTCTGCACGGTGCGACTGAGAAAAATCTCTCATGTAACCGTGCGTGCTTTGTTTTCCAGATTGCTCTCCATCAAGATTTCATTTGTCCTCAAAGCCATCAATCTACAGACAGTCAGACACAGAGAGCTGCCAGACTGCTATGACTTCAACATCCTTGTGCGACATATGGGACTCCGTACTATTTGCACATCTCAGTATTAGTTTTAAGGCCTGTTGAATGAACCCACACTCACCAAACCCTTCCGTAAAGTTCACCTTCTTGCTATAATGAGCCGCAACACACCGTATGATCTGAAATTTATTTTGACAAAGATTGCTCTTTTTTTCTTTAGGTTTGATATTGTCACATAGGTGCATCTGCAAGTGCATCATCTAAATGGTGTGTTAATTTTGGTCGAATAACATAAGAGGCATTTACAAACACATATTAATATGACAGAGTGATGTAAGTCACACCTACAATGATGCATATGTGTATCGGGAAATACTGTAATAAGTATATTTTTCAAAAGTGAAAAACTACAGTGCAGTATTTTTGATACAACTCCCTTATTCAATTGTGCAGGCAGTGGTGTCAAATCCAGGTCCAGAAATTAAAAACCCTGCCGCAGTTTGGCATTAGCTTCGACCCAACTGGCAGGTAAACAAGCTTGTTTACTGTAGCAGGGTTTTTAATTTCTGAAGCTGGATTTGATGCGCCTTTGTGTCCAGGTACCCAGTGTTGGAGCTACCGAATGTATGGCTCTTATAGGATTAACCTTTCTGCTTAACAGATCACTTTCAACAATGGAGCGCACAGCGGCAGGATAAAGGTGGACCTTGAAAACGATGTGGAGATCAAGGAATGCAGAGACTGGAAAGTAACCGGAGCTTGTATGTTTGCTGAGCTGAAGTACATTGGTGCTTACTTTCCGGATTAGAGTGGTAATATTTATTTTTTTGCTCTCAGCCGCCAAAAGCATATACCTGACCGTGGTGTTTGACTGCATCATCATCTTAACATGCATGATTTCCTTCACTCTTTGCCTACGCTCAGTGTTCACTGGGATACAACTTCAGTTTGTAAGTCCACATCATTGACGACTTGAAGCACATTTCACTTTCAGTGATGCATTATTTTTATTTTGCCTAGGAGTACACACTCTTCTGCAAGAACCAGAATGGAAAAGACGTCCCGTGGTCTGACAGGCTGGAGTTCATTAATGGCTGGTACATCCTGATCATTGCCAGTGACTTGTTAACCATCACTGGCTCCATTCTCAAGATTGATATTCAAACTAAAGTAATAGTCATGCAATAATTCGATCCATCCCTGTCTCCCCCGCCCCCTTTTTTTTTAATAAACCTTTCTTTATTTTTCATTTTGTAGGTCCTGACTACCTACGATGTGTGCAGTATCTTCCTTGGTCTTGGCACCATGTTTGTTTGGATCGGGGTCATCCGCTACATGGGCTACTTTCGCAAGTACAATGTGAGCAAATTTGAATGTTTATATTTTTCACATGCAAAAGCCCACTTTGTTTGCATTTTGTAGAGCCTAAATAAGGTCAACTTGTGCCTAAGATTTCCGAAACAAATCACCTGCCATTCAGTGAGCTCACGTTTTAGGAATGAGACTCAGAATCATAAGTGCTGGAATAAAATTCCTGTGGGACCGAGGCAGTTTATGTGCCCCTTTGTCCCCACAGATCCTCATCCTGACACTCAGGGCAGCTTTCCCAAATGTTATCCGTTTCATTTGCTGTGCTGGAATCATCTACCTGAGCTACTGCTTTTGTGGATGGATCGTCCTTGGCCCATATCACGAAAAGGTAAAATCGCTTGTTTTTTTTTCAAAATTGAATTCAGACAAGCACAGCTCTGCTATTCCTGGCTGCCAATATTCACGAAGGACAAACTTACAGTAACAACATTTCTCCCCTTTTGCCCGCCCCCCCCCCCCAAAAAAAAGTTCAGGACCTTGAACACAGTCTCGGAGTGTCTATTTTCCCTGATCAATGGAGATGACATGTTTCCCACATTTAAAAACATGAAACAGAAGAGCAACTTGATTTGGATTTTCAGCAGAGTCTACCTCTATAGCTTTGTCTCGCTTTTCATCTACATGATCCTCAGTCTATTCATCACTATCATCACAGACACCTATGACACCATCAAGGTAAATATTTCTGGTTACCATTAACTGCCCCAATTTTGACCCCTTCAAGAAATCATCAGGATGTTCTAATAGCATTCTCACGATCACAATGACTCATTCGCAGCAACAACAGCAGACTGGGAGACCTATGTCAGAACTCCAGCAATTCCTATCAGTGTGTGAAGACCCCCCAAATTCTGGAGTATACAGGCTTGACAAGAACAGCTGTTTCTTGCAAAGCTGCATAAAAAAGTAGGTCAAAAACACTCGTGCAGTTTTATGAGCAACCTACTGTACTGTCATGTGTGTCCTTTGTTGTGGTCACAAATTTTATGTGATTATCTGAATGCTTGTGGAGAAACTTTGTTTTTTTGATAGCTCAGAGCTCACTAGTCATGCCTGTTAACTCATTCACTCCCAAAGACATTTTTAAACGTCTTTTCAGACTTGGTCCAGAATTGGCTGGTACTGAATGAGTTTTAAATGCATGATCACATGCCTCACATATTGATTCACGCATTACCCACCGGCCAAAATCATGGATTATTTAATTTACGGTAATTGGCTGCCTTTTCACAAATTGTAACCATCTTTGTGAAACAACGTAAAAAGTATCTCATACATTGGGTTCAGAATACTTGTTCAAAAAGTATGTTAAAAACACACACAGGCACACAAATAATAATACAATTTTAACATGTATGGTATTGGGGACATTGGGGATAACAGTAACACTTTTTGTTTGAGCAAGTGCAACTTTGTGGTTCTTTGTGCTAGCAATCTCAAATTTTGACATCTTCCGGTTGCCCTGGTATTTGTCTGCCAGACATGACATGCACTGGCGCTTCCACTATACCATCATAGATTATGTAAATTATTGTAATATGTTGTTACAACCTACCCCAGTACCAGGGTGAGTTAGTACAGTACTTGAGGATGGATGTAACAATTAAATTACGATGCTTCAAAAAAGAGCCTTACGAATACATTTATGGAAGCATTTAAATAAATAAGAAAGAAGGAGCAATTAACTTGCAAGACTACAACAATAATGCACTGAATAAAAAGTGTAAATTGAATTCAATGAAAATAAATACAATAAATTATATAATAATTAAAAAATATTAATAACTCAACTGTATTTATAGACTTTGAAACAACCACCGCTGTAAACAAAGTATAAACTGTTGTGTGTCTTTTGTAGCCTGAAACAAGTTAATGTGAAAAAGTATTTGAACACTTGGACAGCTGTGGAACAATCAACAAACTATTTTGAGCAGTATTTACTGTGAACAGTGCTTCATAAGACATTTGAACAGTGTAACCATCGACTGAACGATAAACAAAACGGGTATTTTTAAGGTGCAACTTTACATCATAAGCAAACCGCCGGAGGCACAATACTTACGTTTAATTAGATAGGCAGTTGTGGCACATGTGGTTGTCTTTGCCTGGGGTGCAGGTTTCATGAACACAAACTTCACACTGCTGACAGATCTGATCCACACTTCCCTTGGCTATCAGTTATCAAAGTGTGTTGGTTTGCATGTATCACAATATCAAGCATCACTTTTTAAGAACAGTTACAACCCTCCTCATGCCAGGCAACCAATAACAAGCAAAGCTTTTGCCTTAAGTTTCAAAGCTAATATTATATAATATTAAACTTGAGAAACTTAGCTTATGTAAGTGAAACAATTGTATCTGCAACACAATGGACACACAAAGTGTGTGTGTGAGAGAGAGAGAGAGAGAGAGAGAGCGCGAGAGAGAGAGAGACACACACACACAAACACACACACACAAACACACACACACACACACACACACACACACACACACACACACACACACACATTTTTACTTTCTTACCTCGGGAAAAAAATGGGGGCTCCAGAACACGGTTACATGAAATGTTAAAAACTTTGGTGAAGCCTCATACCGTATGAGGCTTCACCAAAGAGCTCAATATCTAAGTGGCCATTGATTGTATGATGATATCACAACAGCTCATTGCTGTTCGGTCAGATCGAGTGTTACAACCATCCCCGGTCACTCGACAGACTCTAGTCAATTGGCGATATACTGTAGACCACACATGTAAAAGTGCCGGCCCGCGGGCCAAATCCGGCCCGCGAGAATGTTTTCAGTGGCCCCTGGGATGATATTGATTTATTATTAGATCCGGCCCGCGGACCGCAGCAAGCCGAGAGCCCGTAGATCTTTTACACGCACCAAAACTACATTTCCCACAATGCAACGGTGACGCGCCAAGCAGTCGGCCGCTTTATTTAAATATTTATTCGTCTAGCAGTCGTTCCCATAAGAGTGACATTAGCTTTCAGATACCCATCAAAAATGGCAAAACGGAAGGTGGACACTGAGAACCGGGGGTTTCAAACAAGGTGAGAGTCGAAGAACATGTTCATGGACGTAGCTGGAAAACCTG